>NC_142942.1:56805508-56825508 GCF_046866305.1 Octopus bimaculoides
TTTTTAACTCATTTGGTCTGGAAGGAGGAGTTGTGCCAATAATTTTTGCAGACCTTCTAATACTGTTGGCGTTCACATTCCATTTGATTTGTTGCAAGTTGACAGCTGGAGAGTAGAGTTCCATTGTTTTTCTTAGAAAAGGAAAGACAATGCAGTATGGTTTGTGTTGGGCCTGATGGTTGAGGTAGAAACAATACCTCTGGTCATTACCATCTAAATTTCTATGGCTTGTAATAAGGTCGATTGGTTACTGGTTTCCATAGAGTAAACTGACCAAGATAACATTATATTGGAATAAGTTGCCAGTCTGTTGCAGGGTTACTCATTTACAATTGAATGGACAGGAGCAATTTAAAATGAAGTGTTTTGATGAAGCATACCATGCACCACCCTCTCAAGGAATTGAAACCATGATCTGGCGATTGTGAATATGACACTCTAACCACTACACCACTTATTTTCACTGGACACAATATGGATAACAAGATAAATAAAGATGAGTTACGAGTACTTGCGTGTTGATGAAATAAGACCAATCACACTTGAGGAGCTGAGGCATCGGTAGTAGCAGAAGAACAAGCCATGAAGTAGCATGTCTGTGGGTCAGAGGTTGGTGGAAGTCCTAGATGCCATGTGCAAGAGTATCTCCTTCCACTTGCTTGAAATCAACAAAGCGAAATATGCTCTGACTGTACCATTTTCATTATTCACAAACAATGCAGCTAGTGCTAGCCTCTTCCTTATCCAAATTTTCAGTACCCCTCTCTAGGGACTTATTCTGATTTAGAAATTTGGGAATGAGGAGGGACAAGCCTAAGAGGGTGATTTCAGTCACCTACGAAGCTTTTTTTGATGGGTCAGTTTAAAAAGATGCATTACCTGGAAAAGTTAGCATAAAATTGGTAGAGATGTGATCATTCAGTTGAGGAGGTGGATGTTGCATAGTATGTAGATGTATGGCAGTTACACTAGGTGCAGAGATGATTAGTTTGGTTGAGGCAGGGTTTTGGAGGTGCAAAAGTAATCAGTGGTGTTTGGAATGTCTGTTGTTTATTCCAAGGACCACTGTCAGGGGTGTGTTGATGTTGGCAACTGAGGATTGTAAATGATTTGGTCTCTGCTCCAACAACATCAGTTTAGTAACGAGCATGTGATCATCAATGCCACCAAGAAACTCGATGGATGGATGTTGTGTGTTAAATGTCCTTGATGCAGTTAGAGATATGGTTGAAGAGTTGTTGGTGTTTGGCAGGGTCTGCAAGATGAATTGGGCAAGGTGGAAGAAGTTTGTTTTTGGAGTCCCTGATTGAAGTCGGAATCTTAATTCATAGGGAGTGTGACTAATTTGTTTTTCTTTGAAACTAGTCATGTTTTTGTTCTAATCCCTAGTACACTGGGTAAACCCCACTTTATAAGTGGTGTTCACTCAATGGTTGGAGAACTTTGAAATGCAGTGGCAAAAGTACATGCATTTAAAAAGTGAGGGAGAGTTTTGCACCAAGTTGGAAATCTTTCTCCCTGATATCCAAAGTGAGGTGACAGCATTGCAGAGTGGAATCTACACTCGAGGGGGTACCACTTTGCAGAATGAAGTTTGAGTAAAAAATGTTAACTCCAACAGATGGAATGGACAATAGGATAGAGGTGCTGAGAAGTTTTGTTTTGGAGACATCTACTCATATCTTCCAGATACGATGTATTACCAAGTGCTAATGTCAGGATTTTAGGGTGGACCAGGGTCCACAGATATTAGATTCAGTTTTTGATATTTAGGCGAGTATCTAGATGTGAGTGCGTCATAAGGTCACACTAACTCAGTGACGAGTGTCTAGTCTGAATATATGAAACAGAGCAAACTCTACTAAACATCCATAGGCTGGTTGATATCAAATCTACTTTTCAAATATTGTCATAACAACTGTTAGTCAGTTCACTGTTTTGTTTGTCACTCAGTGTTCACTTTACTGGTGTGTGTGTTTATATATATATATGGAGAGACGGAAGATATCTAATATATGTGTGTGTGTGTATATATATATATATATATATATATATATATATATATAAAGTTGTAAATAATGGTCATTACATATTTTGCCTTTATTACAGCAAATTTGGCTTACACCTGTTTCCTGTAGTCATTATAGGCACGTTGATAATAGGTTTACTAATTCAGCCTATTGATAAGTTGATATATGTGTGTGTGTGTGTAGCTATATGTATATATATCATTATATAGCGTCTGGTTTGACTGGAACTGTTTCAGCTGGAGCGCTGTGCCAAGTCCCAGTCTGATTTGTCATGGTATATATATATCTATATGTATGTAGGTATGTATCTATCTATACAAACACACACGTGTGAGTGCTCAGGAGCGTAACGGTATCTTTTACGTTCCATGTAAACTATGTCAACAAGCCCATCGATGTTCTCAAAAAATATATACTGCTTGACTGTGTCAAGGCAATAAGTTTCGTTTTATATTTTACTTACGACACGGTTGCATGTTCCCAGATGTAAATATATATATATATACATATATATATATATACATATATATATATATATATATATACATACATATATATATATATATATATATATATATATATATATATATATATATATACATATATTTACATATATACATATACATATATATACATATATTTACATATATACATATACATATATATACATATACATATATATACATATACATATATATACATATACATATATATACATATATATATATATATATATATATATATATATATATATATATATATATATATATATATATACATATATTTACATATATACATATACATATATATACATATACATATATATATATACATATATATACATATACATATATATATATACATATATATACATATACATATATACATATACATATATATACATATACATATATATATATACATATATATACATATATATACATATACATACATATACATATATATATATATATATATATATATATATATGTCGTGTTAGCATGTGTGTGAGAGAGAGAGAGAGATACTCACTTTGCCTACTTAATCTTAGGATTAAAAAATAAATAAACAGAAAAACTTTGCAGTTCTTTTATTTATTTTTTACAAGTTTCTGTGTAAGTTTTGGTTTTTCGTTGGAACTATTTATGCTTTATTATTTTCCTTTTGTTATGTAATAAATAAGGGTGTTCTGCATACACTGTGATTTCCACTTGCAGGATGTATAGGGATTAGCATGTATTATATAGGGCACATATTATCAAGTAGAGATGAGATAACAAGATGACGACAGTGACAAAAATAATTGAAACATTTAACCTTATCCCATGCCGCCACCAGCAACAGCAATTTTGTTAATGCTGCTGCTACTACTACATTGACCTGAATACGTCTGTTAGGTTTAATACGGAGGTGTGTGTGTGTTTAATTGAACACAACAGGCTGTTTGTTTTGTTTAAGGGATGATGAGTTTCAAACAGCTTTTCTCCTCTCGTCCACTTCACAATTTTAATAAATCGTAATTATTAAATAAACACGAAAAAGAATTACACAGAGAAGGAAATCTTTCTGCAGTTTATGTGTTGTTACTTTGAACTGCGAGGAATTAAAAGTATGTCAATGAACTTCTTCACTTAGAAGCGGTTCGGTGTACGGTTCAAGACCCCAATCTTCGATCTCCACATTTTACTGATTGGCGAGGAAGCATTGAATAACATTGACTTTTACACTCATATTTTAATGACACAAAGCATTAATAAAGAAGATAGTAAATTAGGTTCTACGATCCATTCCGCTATGCGTATGTATGCAATAAAACAATACTCGTTCGCTTGCTGTATATAAATTTACAAGCTGACACCAAACTTGATCCCAAGGAATGCGTGTGCGTGTATATACACACACAACAGACATAGTAGGTGCCTTGGAGAAGAAAAGCGAGTGTATGCAGAATGAAAGGTAAAAGAACATCATTTAAGAATTGATTAGTAATTATCAAATAATAATTAACGGGTGATTGTGTGTGTATGGAGGCCGGTAGACTGTTCTTTTATTATCGTACGGAACAGCTATTTGCAGCTTCCTCTCCGCACTTAAAGAAAGCCTTTGAAATGATTCGAGAAGATAATATCAGTATGTAAAAAATGGACTATATATATATATATATATATATATATATATATATATATATATATATATACACACACATATATATATATATATATATACATAAAATTGTGCGTGTGTATTGCGGTGGATGAGCAACTTTTGAAGAATCTAACGATAGTCCGCGTTGATAAATACAGGTGAAAGAAGTCTGTGAAGTGGAATAAATTATTTGCTTCGAGGTCTTAGCGTTTAGGGAATACTATATATATATATATATATATATATATATATATATATATATATAACTGGTTTACACCTCACTTTCAAATATATGTTCTGTCTGAAAAAGAAACAATGTTTCTCTATTCCATGAAGCCAAAATATAGTTAAATGGATTTTGGGAGAGGAAATTATCAGACATTCTTGCCAAGATGTGGAATAAGTGACTCCAAGGACCTAGTCTTCAGCAATGCGACTTGTGATAGCTTCTACCTGGTCGCTCGGCCTGCTAAAAATAGCAGCCACATTACTCTCAAATCACGTGCTACCGTCTTTAAAAAAAAAGGTAAGACATATTTGAGTGGATAATATTGTCTAAAAAGATGAGATAGCCATGGCCACTATACATTTAATGATAGGTCTGATCGAACAGGGCTGACATGGAGCTAAACAGCAGAACAGAAGACAGACGCATACACGAAGATTTGAACTTGTGTGTGACACACTTTGCAATGTTTGACTCGATTCCCCCGATTTTCTTTCGGTTGTTTGAAAGACAAAAAACTACGTGACGTGTTTAACCCAGTTTATGTCTGTTGTCAACTTTCCATCTAGAGATCCTTTCCGTACCAATGCTCATTAAACCAATTTTTAGAATATCTTCTTACGAAGATACAAAAATTTACAAATTTATAAGGGATTAAGAGTATTTAGGTGCTGACGTTCGGGGTTTCTTTATTTTTCAAAGGCATTCAATAGTTTGTAGCGAAAATTCTCCGAGATATACAGGCCTTTCCCGAACGAAGTAACCCTACTTTCACTCGATGTGCTAGAAATAGCAACCACATTCTTCCTCAAAACAAACGACTTTCGTTAAAAGTCTCACTAAGAATTAGAATTAAACAAACTATCAGTACGTAATTTTGCCACAGTGTTCTTCTGTCTGTTTAATCACCACCCAGTGCTTGTTCTATTCCCATAAATACTCTATGTATATAAACCAATTTGTTGGTATATATATATATATATATATATATATATATATATATATATATATATATATATACATATATATATATTATATATAATAGTATATGCTGGTTGGGTTACTGCGTTGTTTTTTGTCAAGCGTGTTTGTGCATGTGTGTACGTATGTATGTGTATGCACGCGTGCCAGATTGTTAATTTTAATATGAAGGATTGAAGATAAAGAAAATAAAAAGCTGATGTGGATTATGTGTAGTTTTCGATATTGAAGTAGAGATATGTTATTGGCAGAAACATTAAATAGCAGTCTTTTTGTTTTTTTACAATAAATTACGATAGATCTTTATAGGAATAAGCCTCCATTCATCTTCGATAATATATAACCTGCAAATCCTACAATATGGGCAAAATCTAGGTACCTTTAGACAACACAATAACTGAATATTAAACACGTCGATTTCCATTGTTGGTTAGAATTTTTTTTTTAAAAGATAATCTATTTTCTGGCGTGAACTGATTTCATCGGGGTTACTCAAATTTCGTAAAGTCATGAAATGTATGTATACATATATATATATATATATATATATATATATATATATATATATATATATAGTCCTTATGGAAATCGAAAAGTCATCTTACGGTATATTTCTTCTCAATTTTGAAATTGAATGAACTGGAATGCATTGCTTTGCTTAAGAAGTGGCAAAAGGACAGATAATGAAAACCTCCTGGCCGTAAATGAAATTGCTTGTTGGTTGAAGGTTATCTCGCAAAGTTTCATATACTCCAATTTGTATTCCTCTCGCCTTCGAATATATAACACCAGACAACTGTTTGTCACAACCCAAACTGTAAAAATAAAAGGCATATGGGAAAAAAAGAAATGCAAGCTCAAGCAAATAAAGTGGAGAAGATTTACGTTACGAGACAAATTTAGTCGACGTATGTATTTTATGGGTGTAATTTGAGTCCCTAGCATTTATATACTACTCTATGTATTGTTGATGATGTCTGTTGTGTATTATAGTGGTGGTGGTGGTGGTATGGTGTGTTGCCTAGTTGATGATTGGTGAAGGTTGTCAGGACAAGTCGTCGTAAACTTGGTTTTGCTGAAGCAAGCCCGCCTACAAAGGTGGTCACCAAGTAAAGGGAAGGATCGACGTTCAGTCTTTTAAAAGTTGTTACAAAAGCATCAGAGAAAAACTGCTATTATCAGAGTAGACATGGGAGGGAGTTTTAGATCGACAAAATTTAACAAAAATGCTACACCGTCTTCAACCCTTCATCCCCCCCCCCCACTGTGTCGTTTATTTTAACCCATTCACTTTATTCGTATGCATGTCTGTTTCATTCATGATTTTCTAGAAACAAAAATTCTTGTTTGATCAGTCTTTACTGTCCGATATTCCCCAAACTTTCGCCCATCCTTCTTCCAAAAGTAAATGTAGGGATGAATGAAGTGTCTGTCTATTTCAATTCTTATGTTCCCTCCTTCCCTCATATCACACTTTATCATTTCGTTTCCTTTCACAGTGTAGACGAATAAATTATCATAACTCACCCCTTCCAAATTACTGAAGTAAACAAAGATGACGCACACATACGTAATGAATACCATTATTAACCACGAACGTCACAATCTTTCCGTTTTCTCCTCCCCCAAACGGTGAATGAAAAAATTAAAGTTAGGTTAGGTGAATAAATCCGCAACACAAAACTACATGTCCTGCTTCATGTGAAGTCATTAAACAAATAATATTTTGAGTTGATTATTAGCTAACATTCCATGTGCTGTACACAATGGCAACAATTTATATAATGGAATTACACATATGTGAAAGTAAAATATCCTCTCTTTATTCAATATCTAAAACCGATGAAACAAATTAAATCAATTAAATCAGTAATTTATTGAATTTTCGCCTGACTTTTCCCCCGGGATCCTCTTAAACATTTGTGGCTTCTTACCTTATCAGAAATCAACATCTTCATTATTAATTATTACTGTTGCACATAGCTAGGGAAGAAGTTTGTATTCACCAGATTAACACTAGCCCGATCTTAAAAGCTCTGGGTCACCCTATCGGATGCCCCTGGTGCGGCCCTCCTACATCAGAATTCGTTCGTTTAATCTCAGTCTGATAATACAGTCTGTTCGAGGGGCATTGGACTTAACATAATAGCTACAGCAGCACTCATGAATTGAGTAAATAAAATCATAAGTTATGACGCCAAATGTTTTCGTCCGTAAAAAAAGAAAAACGGATAAATCTATCTATAATAACTTCTCGGCGGAGTGGTAAGGTCTGGTACAGCTGTAGGATTAATTAAATTAATGTTTTACAATATTTGGTTTTCGTTCTCTTGCATTAAAATCTCTCTAGAGTAAAATTTCCTTTTTCTGTTCCTTTGAAGGCAGCTTTCACCCTCTGGACCTGCCGCCAGAAGTTCAAATCATGTATACCGAAGTCCGTATAAGGGCTAGTACGTAACTTTGGCATTGAGTATTATACAAATGCTAGAACTGGCTGCCATTGTATTGTGCCTAAAGTACCATCCACTCTATCTCAGTTCAGCACCAGGTATTGCCGTAGTCTAGGGTTCAACACCCACAGCTCCCCAATGCCCTGTCACAAAAATTGAGAAATTTGTATAGGGTGGAGGTGGATGTCTTCAAAAGGGAACTGGACATCCTCTTCTCCTTAATACTGGATGAACCAATAGCCTGACATGAGGTACAGACGAGGGCAGTGGAATCAAATACAATTACACACCAAATGTACCAACAGCTGGGAAAAAGGCACATGCAGGAGTGGTGATGTGAAACAGCAGACTGAGAAAACAGAAAGACCACACTGGTGCTCCAGCATGACCGCAGCTGCATGGCTGGAACAAATAAAAGAATATATTTTTATAAATGTGTGTGTGTGTATGTATGTATATGTATGTATGTATATATATGTATATATATATATATATGTATGTATATATATATATGTTTGTATGTATATATATATGTTTGTATGTATATATATATATATGTGTATATATGTTTGTATGTATATATATATATGTATGTGTATATATTTATGTAAGTATATATATATATATATATATATATGTATGTATATGTATGTATATATATGTATATATATATATGGGAGAATGTACGAAAAAAACAACAGACGAGGACAGGTGGTGTAAACAACAAAAGGATGTATTAGTATGACGCTCGGGAATACGGAAAGTCTTTAACGTTTCGAGCTACGCTCTTATATATATATATATATATATATATATATATATATATGTATATGTATGTATATGTATATGTATGTATATATATATGTATGTATATGTATGTATATATATATGTATGTATATGTATGTATATATATATGTATGTATATGTATGCATATGTATATATATGTGTATGTATGTATATGTATGTATATATGCATGTGTATGTATCTATATATGTGTGTGTGTGTGTGTGTATCTGTGTATATACATGTATGTATATGTATGTATGTATGTATATATATATATGTATGTATATATATATATATATATGTATGTATATATATATATATGTATGTATGTATGTATATATATGTATGTATATATATGTATGTATATATGTATGTATATATATGGATATATATATACATGTATGTATATATATATATATATATATATATATACATATATATACATGTATATATATATGTATGTATATATTAGTAGTGGGGGTGGGTACGCTGAAAGTGTAGCTGCTAGAATAAGAATAGCCTGGGCAAAGTTTAGAGAGCTCTTACCCCTGCTGGCGACAAAGGGACTCTCACTCAGAGTAAAAGGCAGACTGTATGACGCATGCGTACGAACAACCATGCTACATGGCAGTGAAACATGGGCTGTAACTGCTGAGGACATACGTAAGCTCGCAAGGAATGAAGCCAGTATGCTCCGTTGGATGTGTAATGTCAATGTGAATACCCGTCAGAGTGTAAGTATCTTGAGAGAAAAGCTGAACATTAGAAGCATCAGTTGTGGCGTGCAAGAGAGACGATTGCGCTGGTATGGACATGTGGTGAGAATGGAGGAGGATAGCTGCGTGAAAAAGTGCCACACCCTAACAGTTGAGGGAACCCGTGGAAGAGGTAGGCCCAGGAAGACCTGGGCTGAGGTGGTGAGGCAAGACCTTCGTACATTGGGCCTCACCGAGGCGATGACTACTGACCGAGACCTTTGGAAATGTGCTGTGCGTGAGAAGACCCGGCAAGCCAAGTAAGATCATTGCCAGTGCCCCTGGACTGGTTCTTGTGCGGGTGGCACATGAGATGCACCATTTTGAGCGTGGCCGTTGCCAGTACCGCCTGACTGGCTCCTGTAGGATTTTCGAGCGAGATCGTTGCCAGTGCCCCTGGACTGGCTTGTGCGGGTGGCACATAAAAGACACCATTTCGAGCGTGGCCGTTTTCGTGCGGGTGACACGTAAAAGCACCCACTACACTCTCTGAGTGGTTGGCGTTAGGAAGGGCATCCAGCTGTAGAAACTCTGCCAAATCAGACTGGAGCCTGGTGTTGCCATCCGGTTTCACCAGTCCTCAGTCAAATCGTCCAACCCATGCTAGCATGGAAAGCGGACGTTAAACGATGATGATGATGATGATGATATATATATATATATATATATATATATATATATATGAGGGAAAGGTACTCATAAGTGGGCTAGTTACACCCCTGGCATAGGCCACGGATTATGGTCTCACTTGGCTTGCTTGGTCTTCTCAAGCACAGCATATTTCCAAAGGTCTCGGTCACTAGTTGTTGCTAATTAGTTGTTAACTATACGGGTGACTAGGCTATAGCCAACACCGCTAGATATTTTGAGCATCTCTGTGTGATTCCTGATCGGCTGGGGGCTTTCCCTGTCTTTATTCTCTTAATTGCTTTATCTACCAAGGTACTGTCAATTCGGATAGCTGGTCCCTCTGTTGGGTTGACATTCGGCAGACTCTCTTTCTCCTATTCATTCTCTTTATTGAGCAACCTTTCATAGTGGTGTCTCCAAACCTCTCTCTTTGCAGCCTCGTTTAGTGCAAGTGAACCATCATCCATGCGAACACATTTCTCTCCCACGACATCACGGTTCTCTATCACACGCTGTCTTGCAACACGAAATACCTCAAGTCTTTGGTCCTCACAGCTCAGAATATTGGCAATTTTTTTCTTATCTGCTTCCCCTCTGGCTAAATAAACCTGTCTCCTAGCTTCCCTTCTGGCAGTCTGATACAATTTCCTTCTACCACCGTTCTTCCAGTTTTTCCAAGCCTGTTTCCTTTCTCTAATAGCCTTGTCAACAACATTCTTCCACCACCACGTTATTTTCGGTCGAGAGGGGACTTTGCACCATCCACAGATTTGGTCAGTGGCCCTTAGCAAGTTGTCCTGTAGAAACCTCCTGTTGTCTTCTACATCGTGTGAAGCTATATCCCCTTCTATTTCGTCAAAGGCTTTGAGTAATACGTCTCTAAATCTCTGTCCATTCGCAGGGTGTATGTGTGTGTATATATATATGTATATCTGTGTGTGTGTGTGTGTGAAAAAGTGCCACACCCTAGAGGTTGAGGGAACCTGTGAAAGAGGTAGACCCAGGAAGACCTGGGATGAGGTGGTGAAGCACGACCTTTGAACATTAGGCCTCACCGAGGTAATGACTTGTGACCGAGACCTTTGGAAAATATGCTGTGCGTGAGAAGACCAGGCAAGCCAAGTGAGACCATAATCCGAGGCCTCTGCCAGGGTTGTAGCCCACTTATGCGTACCTTTCCTTCATTGGACACTAAGCTCTTCTTGTGAAGACCTGTTGAGGAAAGTGAAATCTAAATCGAACCAAATTCGATGACTGGCATCTATGCCAACCTCTCCTTCATTAGACACTAAACTCGGCTTGCGAAGACTTGTTGGAGGAAGTGAAATCGAAATCGTGATGGCACGAGCACTAACTGAGCCTGATCATTGCCAGAGCAGCCATCTGGCTTCTGTGCCAGTGGAACGTAAATGGCACCATTTGAGTGTGATTGTTACCAGCGTCGCCTTACTGGTACTTGTGCTGGTGGCACGTGAAAAAGCATTTGAGCGAGGTCGTTGCCAGTGCCGCTGGACTGACTCCTGTGCAGGTGGCATGTAAAATACACCATTTTGAGCGTGGCCGTTGCCAGTACCGCCTGACTGGCCTTCGTGCTGGTGGCACATAAAAGCACCCACTACACTCTCGGAGTGGTTGGTGCTAGGAAGGGCATCCAACTGTAGAAACTCTGCCAACTCATTTGGAGCCTGGTGCAGCCATCCGGTTCGCCAATCCTCAGTCAAATCATCCAACCCATGCTAGCATGGAAGGCAGATGTTAAACGATGATGATGATCAAACAGTTCCAAAGTGTGTTCACCACATCTCTGGGACAAGTGAACAAACCAGCAGATTTCTTTGCCACTTTACCTGTAACCAAAGAGGCAAAAACTGAGTACATCAATATTGAAGAAGATGTACTTTACTTCAAAGTAATAGGAATGATAATTTAATAAAGTTAAAATGTAGAAAAATTTGTTTTTTTTTAGATATGTATACATGTGATAGATTTTGCAGTGAACAATCTGAAGGAAAAAAACAACTTTTTCTCTTTAAGATATCCTTTAATAGTACCCAAAATGAAAATTGATCCAAAATGCAGCAAAACGATCACACAACAATACTGAGCAGACAGAGACGATGCAGGTATTATTTAATAATTCTTTTATCAGTAAAACTTTTACTGAAAATTTTATTCTGAAAAAGAATTACTTGATTGTGATTATTTACTCCGTGCAGTTGCAAAATATGTTTCTTTCTAGTTCTGCTGACTGCCACATTGTGATACGTGTGAGGCAGGGCAGGAAAAGGCAAGTATACTTCAACATGAGTGAATGATTCCACTTGCTATTTTTTAATGATTATTGCAAAACCTGGAATAGCAGAAAGTTGATGTTTGTTTAAAGAAAAGTAAAAGACTGATATCACTAGGTCTTTAATTTTAGAATGAATAGTTTGTATCATTTATTACAGTGTGTGTGTGTGTGTGAGCGTGTGTATGTATATATATATATATATATATATATATATATATATATATATATATATGTATGTATCATCATTTAACATCTGTCTTCCATGCTGGCATGGGTTCGACAGTTTGACAGGAGTTGGCCAGGCAGAAGACTTAACCAGGCTGTTGTGTCTGTTTTGGCAGGGTTTTGACTGCTGGATTCCCTTCCTAACACCAATCACCCCATAGAGTGGACAGAGTGCTTTTTACGTGGCACCAACACAGGTGAGGTCACTTTAGCATGGTTTTTACAGCTGGATGCCCTTCCAAATGCCAACCACTTCAGTGTGAACTGGATGCTTTTTGCATGGTACCAGCACCTGCAGGGCTACCAAGTAACTTGCAAGACAAGGAATTTTGAGAGGGGAGGGGGCATTGGCGGAGGTGATCTTGGGTCAGATGATGAAAGGTTATAGTGAGACAGAGGGACAGAGAAGCTAAAACAGGTGTCTTGCTATAGAGGAGGTACATGTGTGTTTATATATATATATATATATATATATATATATATATATATATATATGCAAAGTCATGGAACACATTGTCAAGAGGAAACTGATCGCGTTCCTCAAAGATAATGACTTGCTCCCTGACAACGCACAGTTTCTGCTCAGGAAGAAGCTGCCTTACACAACTTTTGCAGCATTATGGCTGTTGAAACAACCAACGAACTGCTCAATGTGGATGTGATATATTTTGTCTTTGCAAAGGCTCTTGATAAAGTCGATCCTGGGATGGAGATGTTACAAGCTACAGAGACTCAGCATAGTCAGAAAACTAGGGCAGCGGTTATATGACTTCTAAAAAGACAGAAGCCATGCTGTGACAGCCAATGGAGTCCTCTCCAAAGAGACAGTAATAGTGAGTGGAGAGCCTCTTGGAAGTCCACTACTGTTCATGGTGGTTCTTTTAGACATGCCACCAGTTACACAGACAGCCACACTTACTAGTTATGCTGATGACACAAGAACAGTACAAGTAGTCAAGGAACCTTCTGGGGCTAATCTTCCACAGAAAGACTTAGATGCCATATATAAATGGGCTGAAGAAAGCAACATGCAACTTAATTCAGGTAAATTCCAAGCCTTCCACTACCAGCTAATTGGTGCTCACACCTGCAACAATGGTACTCTGGACCAAAAGAAATGGCAATCCCAGAGTCAAATGCAGTGTGTGTGATGTGGGAATTGATATGAGCAATGTTGCCTTGTTTCACGTACATATCACCAAGATGTTGGCAGTGTGGAGGCGAATGGCCGGATGGATTCTGAGGACCTTCAGAACAAGGGATGAGGGAACTACACTGGTTGTGTGGAGGACATTTGTACTCTGCTGTCTGGACTGCTGCTCTCAACTGTTGTCACCCTACAGTGTCAAGTTAATAGTAGAACTTGAGGCAATTAAGCAGTGCTACACCAGGAAGATTGCATCAACAGTTGAGTTTCTGGGAGCAAAGACGGGAGATGTCTGTAGTGATATATGTAGATCCTGGAGAGGCTGGCACTAAACTTTGGTATCAAGAGCTATACCAGCCTCCAAACTGGACATCATTACACTGTTCCGAAAGGTCCCAGCTATCCTGTCCAGAGTGAGAACCATGTAATGCAATAGCTTGGGATTCAAATGCCCACAGCTACTTAGTGTCTGGCCAAAATATCTAAGAGATCTTCATGGAGTAGGGGTAGATATTTTCAGCAAACATCTTGATCTTCTGCTGTCCAAGGACCCAGATTTAGCTATGTTACAGCAAGAAACTTAAAAGAGGCAGTTGTGTCAAACCCCTTCCCTTCATCGAAAGCCGATCATATAAGAATGGCCACTGAAAAGGTGATGACATTGGCGTTACTCCAGCTTGGCCAGAAACATATAAAGCAAACGATTTGTGCATTTGTGTGTGTATATATATATATATATATATATATATATATATATATATATACACACACACGCATACAAATATCTGAGATGTACATTTAGTAAATATAAAGCTAGGTGTTTTGAATAAACCACTTGATCTCCTGCTGTCCAAAATCCCAGATGCACTTATATCAGCAAGAAACTCATAAGAACGCAGGTGTGTCGAACTTCCTCCGTCACCAAAAGCCAATCGCATAAGAATGGTTAGTGAAAAAGTGATTACACTGGCGGTGCTCCAGTATGGCTATGGCCTTTGGGCTGAAACATATAAAACAAAAATAAAAAGTGCACATGCACACGAGCAAGTTGTAATTGACGCCTGTTTGTAGGCCTCTGTCACCAACACCTGACTGAACAAGTTAATGAGAAGGGTAGGGAGGGAGGATAGAGCAGCAAACGAGCAGGCCTTGCTTTACCAGGAATACTGGTCTGACAAGTGTTCATTGTGCAGATAGCACTTGAGTTATAGGGTCACATCGATAACATTACATGCATAGACATATATATATATATATATATATATATATATATATATATATATATATATATATATATATATATATATATATATATATACATGCATAAATATATGCACACACTTGCTTATGTGCATCTACAAAGACATGTAAAAAAAGTCATGATGCACACGCGCGCAAGTACCAAAGGGTGATTTTCACGGGGAACACAAGTGCAGATGCAGGCACCTACATATCTGCGTACACTAACTCAATTACGCATTTACAAACCCTTGGAACTGTCTTAACTCCAACAATCTTGTCACTTTGCAACCGGCTTGAACACTACACACAAGGAGCCGGTAGTCAGGGTGTGATGTGAGGGTGATTAGGTTGCCTTTTTTGTCTACCAGTTTGGCTCAGTGTAATGTGTCAATGTAGTGTTATTTAGTTTCAGCTCAGCTCACATCGAGACAACATATGAATGATCCAAGTTTTCCAATCGTGACCAATCGATCTCTTCGCGTGTACAATGCACCGAAGGCTACACCAACTATGTCTATCTAAGAAGGTAGGGTTTGATATGAGGGGGATTTGGCTACTATTTTTAGCATGCTGAGCGACCGCGTAGTGTCTTCCGCAGTATATACACTGCAGAGTTTAGTGATGGGCATAGTTCCAATATTTGTCACACTCCAAATGAATGTTGGCGGAGGTCCCAAAGGCAGGTAAACTTTGATTTACTCTTTTAAATAAGACGAGGGTTCGTCCTTTCTAAAACAATTTAGGGAATGTAAAAAGAAAAAAAAAAACAAAAACGAAATAAACCTCAGCAAAACAGCGGAACTACCGCCTCCCCACAGTCTCTCTCGCTCTCTATTTATATCGATGTAAATATTTACATGTGTAATATACACATACATGTATACATATATGCATATTTTGTTTATACACACATATATATACACTGTGTGTTTGTGTGAAATGGGTGTATATCTAGTATCGAGCGCAGCTACAGCGATTCATTATAGTTCGATGAGGAAACTATTCAATCAATACAGCTTTTAATGGAAACAGGATTTAACAAGCTGGATCTTAAATATTTGAGTCCTGCTCAAGGCAACATCGTTTTTAATTAATTTTCTGATTCAAAAGATGTACTCCTAACACAAAATAAACTTTCACATACACACGCACCCACATATGTAGTTTGTGTCCGAAAATACGGTTTCAGTCTGAAGATATATATCCTACTCTTCCTCCTCCTCCTACCTGGTTGCTATTAGCAATAAATTACCAACTCAGCCTTTACTATATTTTCATTTTACTCCAGTGTGGTGTGTGTGTATATATATATATATATATATATATATATATATATATATATATATATATAGAGAGAGAGAGAGAGAGAGAGCTATTTATTCTAGTGAAGCCTTAAGCTAACAAGTTTTGGGTTCTGATGATACGCCATAAAGCTAAACCCTTTATGGACGTGAAACCTAAGGTAATCTCATAAACCGACCTTATCTAACTTATATATATATATAAAATGTATATAGTGTAGGTGTGTGGCTTAGTGATCAGGGGGTGTTGGACTCAGGATTGTGGTTTCGATTCCTAGGTCCGGCGATGCGCTGTCTTCCTGAGTAAAATTCTTCATTTCACGTTGCTTCGGTTCACTCTGCCGGCAAGAACTAGTATCCCTGCGACGGATCGGCGCCCAGTCCCTGGTGGGGTGTGTGTGGATATATACGCATAAGAATCTGGGATACCGATCTCACGATTCTACATGACTCGGGAAGGAGCTATATCTTTTTATTTCTTTAGAATACCACCAGCTTTGGTATCTCGTAAGACATTCGCTGTTCTCTCTGAGAATCTTAGCCATGTCCTTGCGACCCCACGTAATACATTGAGATATTATTTCTCGAATGATTTACAGAATATAACTTTTATGTCCAAGAAACACTACTTAATTTATCTAGACAGGGAAGTTTTTGAATTCTCTCTCACAAAATGCTATTTAAAAGTGTGTGTGTGTGTGTGTGACGTTGTGATTTACGATTGAAACGTGGCCCTTAACCTGGTACAAATAGCTACCAAATTTCCCTTAAATCACAACTGCTGTCTGGGTAATGCAGTACACTATCAATAGATGAAGAAAGAAAGATGAGATGGTCGAGGCTGGAACATGTTCGATCATTTGGTTCTCTGCTCCTCGATTAAGACTGACTTGGGCTGTTAAACAGTGTTTGCAAAGCCTCTAATTGGGGTTTCGTCTCGCTAGAAACAGCAGTCATTTCAATTAAATAAGGAAGGGAAACGACTGGAATGCCTTTAATCGTAAGTCGGCGACACCCGGTGTTTAGGGTTAGGGTTTTTGTTACGCTGAAAACGGGTGATGTACGTATTCTTTACCTCCGCCCACAAGTCTACTCGATCAGGCGGTGGTATCATGGGCGGAGGTAAAAAAATCATGGACCGCACCCCTTTGCGATTTTTTAAAATTTTAATTAGTTTTTTTTTACAGGAACACACTATATCGAGGGCGGAGATTCCGAATCTGCAAAAAAAAAATCTGCATTTCAAAATTTAACACAACCCTCCACCCACCCGCATAATTTTCTTAAACTTTCACTTTAAAAAAAAATTTGGGGGAGTGAAATACGTTGAAAAATACAGAGAGGATTCTGAAAAAAAACAAAGAAAACAAAACAAATTCTGTAAAATTTCAATTTTTCAAAAAAACAAAAAAAAAAAACAAAATAAACATCCCCTCCCCTCCGTCCTAATGTTTCATGACGAACATAACCCCAACATGTGGTTGAGGGTCTTTTGGAATTAAGAGAGGTATGTAAAAATTAGATTTTTACACACACAACAAAATGACATAAAAAATTTTTTTTTCTCTTTTGGTAATTCGTATTTAGAATGTTGGTCCTTCGTTTGGCTGTTGTTTCTAGCTTGTCAGATTTCCGGTTGGGGCGGATTTCAATTTTGAAATTTTTTTCTTTGCTAACTCGTATTAAAATTTGAAAACGCGTTTCTAGCATTGGGGGTGGGTGAAGAGGGTGGATTTAAAATTTGAAATGCAGATTCTTTTGCATATTCGGAATCTCGGCCCTGGATATAGTGTGTTCATGTTAAAATACCCCCCCCCCCCCAACGGTACCATGTGGATAAGCAAGTTGTTCATTTCATTCATATTATCTTTCTGATTAGTTATTAACCTTTCAGTTCGATATTTCATGTTTACTAAACTACCGTTTAAAGATGTTTACTTTGTATTAATTAGCTTCAACAAAGCAAAACTTCTTGTCGCTTAATCGCATTTTAAAATCTATATTTAGTTTTATACAGGGTGGAGAGGATTGCGATTCGGATCTTTTCTATTTGGCTTTCACTTTTCAATCCTAAAACTTCAAAAAGTGAAGCCAAACAGAAGAGATCCTGCGATTCTTTTTAAAGAAGCTAACGAAGGAGACTATGGTTGTTTCGACCCGCAAGAAATAGCAGTGTTATCTCTGAAAATCACATCCTATTATCTAAATAAAAAAAACAATGTCGTAATACATACATATATATATATATATACATACATATACATATACACATATATATATATATATATACACAACATGACGAGATGAGCACGGTTGAAACACCTTTGATCATTGATTTGTTTACTCAAGGCTCACTCACCTGTGGCTAAACTACAACAGCACTGATATGTTTCACGACATATATATTAAATCCATCAATTTCTGTTAATGACACTTCCTTCACCCATTTTATTACATTAAGAGCCCATCTATTCATAACGAGGCCGCAACCCTTACACGCTAACATTGCAAACTCCCAGTTTATCGTGACCCAGTTTTGATATTTGGTTGTAGCTGCTACGCCTGTGCCACTCTGCTACGTTTTGTTAGTCAACAACATTTTCCCCCAACTTCAATTTCTTCTCCTTTGAACTAACTCCTAGAGATCTCGCCCTCCCCATTAAAGCTGTAAGCATTAGCCTATGTCACAAATATTCATCCAGTTACACTCTGGTTGTATCGGTAAATGATGAAATGTTCATTAGAACTTTCGAATGCTACTAGTGATGGGCATTAAAACACATGAAAATCTGAAAATATAAAGCGGAGATATTAGTAAGGTCAGTGAGTGGAGAGAAAAAGGAAACTAAAATAACGTTCTCTGCTGAGAATGCCCTTCACCGAAGAAAGGATATTTTATTACCTGGAATTGTTTTATCTACGATAAGAGGTAGTTGGCAGACACGTTAGAACATCCGACAAAATGTTACTGAGAATTAGTTACGGCCCTTTACATATCCATTTCAAATCCCACCGAGGTGAACTTTGCCTTTCCGGGATCAATAATTAAGTACTGGGTTGCTTTATATTCCTGTAATGCATGCATGTCGGATGTGAATGGAATGACATATTGTCGAAGACTTCGCCGCACGCTTCGCTAAGCACATCTAAATTATTAATAAATTGCACACCTTTTATAAATATAAATAAATTAATGATTAAGAATTTTGTAAAATAAATAAATACACCTATGTAAATAACAAATGAGAAAAGCAAGTGAATCCACTGAAAGGAACCGAGCCAGCTTTTGCTTACCGAGCATATATATCTACTAATCAAATAATATATACTGCAAAAGAGGGCGGGAGAAGACGGGAGTAAATAAATTAAACGTTGGAAAGTAAGGCACATCCAATTGGGTGGTAATGGCGCTGAAAATCGACTCCTAAATTAACTGAAAATAATTAACTGATACTTTGTTTTTGAGAAACTAGTTTGAACTAATTAATGTAACTGATGTACAAAGTTTCCGATTCACGCATGAGTGGAGAAAGTGAAAGAATTCCGTTCCTCTTCGATGGTATAATAATTATACACAAGAATTTTAAGAAATAATTTTGCAAGTGGAGCTGGAATCAACGTTTACTTTCATGGCTATGTATCCGCGTTTTATTTACTGATTTCTCATTCACACACACGGTCCTCTCCGCTAACATTCCTCTAGCTTTGGATAACCAGTTCCACTGACATGTGCCCGACATGTGTAGTCTCTGTAGGCAGATACGAAATGGTGATTTAGCCACAATC
>NC_142942.1:56828008-56958008 GCF_046866305.1 Octopus bimaculoides
TTCATTTCTTTTTCATTCCAAGCCACTTCATGTTCGCTTTTGAAAAGGCTTGAACATCACCAGTTCTCTCCTCTCTCTCTCTCTCTCTCTCTCTCTCGTTACCTTTCAAATCACTGACTTCGCCATGTCTATGTGAGAAACCATTGTATACAAGTACAATGAAAGTTGATTAGTGATAATAATTATTTCTGATATGGTGTTCAAGGCCATACATTTGGTGTTAGGAAACAGTCGATTTTAATTGACCCCAGTATTTCATTTTAACCACTCTGGCAGAATTTGAACTTAGAATGGAGAGAAATGTAACTCAACACCGTAAACCTTTTTTTCAGGCGCTTTACTCATTCTACCTATCACTCATTGCCCTTTTATATAAATGATGATGATACTACTATAAATAATAACGAGAATTTTATATCTTGAGGCTATGTGATTCAAAGTGTGAAGCACTGGAGCTATGCGGGAAAGAAAGCGATCTTCTGTACGTAAGAGAACTTGTCTTCTCTGACCAAACTGCATTCTGCGACTGACTGACTTGAGTGACCATTAGTAGTTGGATCTGCTTCTTTGAGAATATTCTTACTCTACTCATGCACACACTGCTTGCAACTGTTTAAAGAATAGCTTGTGAGAATAATTCATATAGCCATCTCTTAGTGTATTCGTATATGATTTGTAAATTCATCTAACCGTCTATTCATTTTGTCTTCTTATATAATTGTCTATTTTTTGTCTGTCCCTTTCACTATCTTTGTGTGTGTGTGTGCATATATATATATATATATATATATATATATATATATATATATATATATATATATCGTTGCATATATCTATTTCAATTCGTCTGCTTCTCTAAAGATCTATCGATTTATTTATACGTTTGTCAGTCGAAATGTCTTTTTTCGTTTTTACTATCTTTGTAACGTTCACTTAGAAGTCGCTGCCCTTCTTCTGCTCCTGTTCCCAGATTAAAACTCCCTATAATGAGACACCGACTTCATCTTACCCAGTTCCGTTACGTGTATTGCTGAGTAAAACTGTATTTGCAGAAATACCGTATATAAGTTGCTTTTCATTCCACATGTGTATGTATGCATATTTATGTGTGTGTGTGTGTGTGTGTGTATAATATATATATATATATTATTTTTCCTTATGTAATGTTGGACTATCATTGAATCTTACTATGGATCAGATGTTTGGGTATGACTTATAAAACTAGTAAAACAGTATAACAAATGGCACAAGCTTGACTTCCTAAGAGATGCTACTTTATACTCACAGATACATCATGTACAATAACGCAATCAGGAATATATTTCTTTTGTCTGCATATTAGCAACAGAAAGGATGCAACATATCAAGATATCAACTTGATTTGAATGTTTCCAATAAGTGGATTGTACTGAAGGTCAGTACAATAGCAGACTATTCCACATTTTCTCTTATCCCTCAAAAAAGAACAAGTATAGCCATTTGAAAGGCTTCTGCATAGTTCTTGTTAACCGAATCTCATATCCATGAGGCTTTTTTCACCTTTGTCCAAGGTGCCATTCAATGGGATCAAACTGAGAACTCTGTCGTAACAAAGCAAATTTCTAACTATAGAAACAATGATCATGCAGAATAATTAGAGAATGCACTGGGTTTGTAGTGACTTGGTGGGACCCAGTGTTAATTATTGAGAAATACCCACTGTGTGGATATCAAAAGAGATCAGCGCTTGTATGGAAGGGCAGCGGGCACAGAATATTAGAGACATCATCATCATCATCATCATCATATGTGATAGGAATAAGTGATGCATAGAATAAGTAATGACGAACAGTATTTGTGAGAATTATATTTAATAAGATGTGAGGAAATATCAGTTCCTATCTGATAATGCTTGATCTCGGAAATGTCATGTTGCACAACATTGATAGATGATGTACTGCAGAGTCATCGACTCCAAACCACACACTAAATACACACACATTACCATACTATTAACACACACACAATGTGTTAATATATGCATGTAGGTGTCGAACACTAACCAAAACACATGCATGCACCTATATATGTTCTGGACAAATATGCATGTTCCCATACATTTGCACACATGTACATGCATGCATGCACACACACACACACACACTGACATTTACACACAAAGGCAAGAATGTACATGCACCCTAATTACATGTGTGCGTGCAGCAGATACTAGCACACCTTCACACACACCGACATCCAAACATTCATACATCTGGTACACACACACACTCACTCACTCACTCACTCACCAGTCTTACTTCTGCTGGCCTCCAGTCACTTAGATGCAACCAGCTTCCTGTCCAGACTCACAGTCCAAGAAATTTCCCTTTTCTAATGGAAACACTGTTGCTGAGCAGTCCATCTGACTTTGACAACACTATGTGATCTACTTTGACCAATAACAGCCCATTTCCCAGTAACCATCTTGGACTTCTCATATTCTCCATTCAGTCATGTGAGCCTGAACGAGCTAGGTTTTTGTTAGAAGCGATGAAACTTTGTTGCATGGATCTGAAACAAATTGTTTTAGATAATAATAATAATTTGTTTGTTTGTATGCATGTCTGTGTGCATGTGCTTTGCCCCTACTACTTGACAACTGGTGTTGATTTGTTCACGTCTCTGTAACCTAGCAGTTCAACTAAGGCTACCAGTAGAATAAGTGTAAAAAATAAGTAGTAGGGCAATTTGTTTCACTAAAACCTTTGAAGGTATTGCTCAGCATGACTGCAGTTCAGTAACTGAAACGAGTAAAAAGATTTAAGATCAATTAGTCAAATAATGTATGTCTATATATGCCTTTCATCACTTTAGGAGTTAACAAACTAGTACAACATATATCATTGGTCACTTCAATCAGCGAGGATTTTGGCCTTGCACAACCTAGTTTTAGAGTGTTAGGCTTACGATCATAAGATAGTGGGTTTTGATTCTTTTGACCAAGTGGCATGTCATGTCCTTGAGTAATGCACATCGTTTCATGTTCCAGTTAACTCAGCAGAAAATCAGTGCCAACCGATTACTGGTGCAGCCCTCTCCCTCTCCCAGCTGTCATATCCTAGATGTTCTACTGGGTGAAAGGTTAGAAGATTGAGCAGGTGTATAAGCAGGTTACTAGCTACCAGGTCATTCATGCTTGTGAATGATAGTTGTGCGTATGTTTGTGGGTGTTTGGATTTACAAACGGGAGAAAGAGTGTATAAAGTTAATAGAGAAACAACACTTTTTTAAATGTAAATATAAATATGGATCCATACCACAATGGCTGTTTTGATGTACTTGAAGCTTTGGTTATGGTACATGGACTGAAGAGGAATCAAGGAGTTCTGTGATGCAAAACTATTTCAGGAAACTAGTCAGCCACTTATTGTTTATAACAAGAGACCTGAGAGTTTCTACAAGACAAGCTGTTGTGGATTACATATATTTATGAATGCAGTAAGATTCCAACCAAATAGAAAGTGACTTAGTAATGAAATATGGTAGAAAGAGCCATAAAAGCTGAGAGAAAGGCTTGTAAATAATGGAATAAAATGGTGAATAACAAAGAATATCAGGTGATTAGGAGAAAAGTGGAAAGAAGTTTGTTAATGTTCTCCATTGTGAGGATTGGAAGCCTGAGGTGTTCTTGGTTGCAAAACAGTGTAACAGTTTAAATTGCAATGTTTGGTGAAAAATGTGTTCATAATGATAGCTGCACCCTCACTAATGCCAAATAAAGAGGCATGGAAATTTTACAAGTTGTTGAATGAGGACAATGTGTGGGTGAGTGTTGTATTATCTCAAGTCGACCTGGTAGGGGCTAATTAGTGAAGCTGACAACTATATAATTGAAGTGCCCACTAGCTGCTATCTGTGCCATATAAAGGTGGAGATGGCAGCTAGTCACTGAGGTACTGAAAATATCAAGTGAAGTAGGATATGTTGGTAGTTATTCAAAAGATATGGAAGCGAACTAGCATATCTTTTTAGGGAAACCTTGGATAAGCTGAACCTATGGATTAAAGTAGTAGAAAGGCCAGAGAACTCAAAAAAATCCCTGATCTGTAGAACATATGCATTTGAAAGAATCCCCTATATGGATAGCAACTGTATGTGTGTAGTATAAACCCACAAATAAACTGTAAAGCTAAGAATGTAGTTTATAGTATAAAGTGTAACAAGGGACAGTGCAGAAACAGGACGACGTACACTGGAGAGACAATGTAGGTGAGAGTGGATAAGTGAACATTGGTGGCAGGTCAAGGAAGAGAAAAACTTGTTAGTGCTCTACCAAGATGCTCCGTTAGAACATGAAGGCTCAGTTAATAACATAGATGTTATTATATTATTGTCACATAGAACAGACATGACTCTTGGACAGGTTACGGAGGCCACACACATAGTAGTAGATGGACCAAGACTCAACAAAAAGGATGAATGGAATAACACCCCTCACTACACTACACTACACAACCTGACAATTGAAGATAGAATGAGAAGAAAAGGGACACACATACACGTACTAAAGAAGAAAATGAATATAAGTAAAGACTGTAATAAGCAAACCTATATTCACGTACACAAAATACATGTACTTAACACATAGACGTACACACACAAATACAGATGCAAATACATGTGCAGATAAAGATACATACTGTAGAAAAACTAAATGGAATAAGCAGAACAAGAAGAGACACATGGGTTAGAGAGTTGCTGAAGAGGTCACAGAATGCTTGATGAAAGAACTTTGACAAAGAAACTAAAACCATATATACTCACGGATAGGTTGCACTTTTTTTTGCCAAAAAATTTGATAAAAAATCAGGGGTGCGAATTATCCCTTTGACATCACAGGGATCTGAAGTAGACATTTTTCTTGTCAAGTTGATACTTGTTGAGTTGATTTAACAATTAGACTACTTTTCAAAAAATTCACTTCCACAAAAATTAGGGTTAGGGTTTTGAAATAAAGATGAATATTTGATAATATTTAACAAATATTTGTTATATTTACATTAAAAAGGGCTATGTGACCCCCTAGATTATAGTGTGACCTATCTGTGAGTCAACCTGCAAATACCTACTTTGAAAATAAAAGTGAATCATCCTAAAAGCAATGTGTTAGCTTGCCATTTATCATGACCTCACCCCAATGTCTCTGATGATCATTGGAAGACAAGTAGTGAAGAGCTCTGGATTGATAGTATCTCCTACTTGTTTGATGTCCTTCCCAACTGGAACTTTTACAGGTGGTGACAGCAGAGGTGTATCGGCAGTTCATTTTGATTTCAATTCCTTGAGAAATGTTATGTATTTTAACATGACTCCAGCATACATGACTCACAATATATAGACTTCAACACTACAACCACTTTGACACTATCAAGAACTTTCCAGAATCTATAAATATTGCACAAAGATACAGCTTATAATTTTTCGCTTTGTTAGAATAAATCTTTGATCTCTCTATCATACTGGAACTCCTCTGGAGTGTGTGTCTGCCCTTTGCCCTTGGCATCACATGATGGTTTTAAGCAAGCATCACTGTTTGTTTCCAGCCTTCCATGAAAACATGTCTGGCCATTGGGAAATACTACCTCATTTGGAAACAGGTGGGAGTTGGCAACAGGAAGGGTATCTAGCCATAGAAAATGTACTTCAACAAATTTTGTGTGATCCATGCAAGCATGGAAAAGTGGATGTTAAATGATGATGATATATTCATAGATATGCATGTGTGTGTGTGTCATATATATATATATATATATATATATATATATAGATGTTTATGTATCTTGCCTTGTTATAATTCTGCTGGTATCTTTATCTCCACTTAAGTACAGTATTCTATCAAGGGAGAGAATTCAGTTATTCATTTGTCATATATATATATTTAACAAATATGTCATATTATAAATGCTTAATGAGGTTGGAATATTTCTCTCTGAGCCATTATTCTACCATGGTCAGCTAGACATCCTATTTGGAAAAGTTTACAGTTTATCAAACATCCGGTTTTAAATAGTGGAAAGTGACAAGGAAAGTAAATGAGTAAGGTGTACCATGATAAAAACAGTGATATAAATGAATATTTGAATACCTGTCAAAGTTTAATCATTGTTTTTACTCATATATAGTTATTTACAGTTTTGTTCCAGGTATATAAATTATTTGAAAAAAGAAAAAAATTGGTTTTGGCTTATTTTTGTGTGATCAATTAGTTTTAACTATTTAAACATTCCAAAATAAGATTATAAAGTAAGCTTCTTGATTGTAGAAATCCACTAAAAAGGCTTTGATTGGCTTGGGGCTACAGTAGAAGGCACTTGTGCCAAATAATGGTTGCACTCTGTGTGTGTGTGTGTATGTAAAAAAATATATATGTGTACATTAATATGAGTATGCATACTTATATATGTGTATATATCCTTTCATTGGTCAAACAAAATTTATTGAGGCAGATTTTCTCCAGCCAAATGCCTTTGCTGTTGCCAGCATTCACCTGTTTTCAAGTACAGTAATATTTCTCCTAGTCCCTTGAACATGAACAGCTCGATGGCTAGATACGATTTCAAAGAAGATAGCACATGAATGACACCATGTTTATGATGGCAACACTTGTTTACATCTTGGATGTGATTTGAAGATAATGTGACTTGATCACATGTACACACAAAATACATGCACTCATGTACACATACACAAAATACATGCTCTCCTACACACACACCATCACCATCATTATTTTAATGTCTATTTTTCCTTGCTTGCATGAATCCGATAAGTGTATGTTGGGACAGAGTTTTCTACAGCTGGATGCCTTTCCAGTTGCCAATGCTGTTTCCAAATAGGGTAATGATCTTTAAGTCTATGAAACAACAAACAACTGGACATATTCATATATGGAGACATGTACAACACTGAAATAACCCTTTGTTTGTGATGGTTGTGTAACATGTTAAGACGTGTCATGAAGCTAGGACATGTTCTCACAATATACTGCAAGCAAATGATATTGTTTGTGAAGCCATTGTTTATAGTCAGTAAGGAAGCTATATGCAGAAAATGTGAAATCATTTGCGCACGCACACACACACACACACACACACACACTCATGCATCTTTACATGTATGAGATTCTTTCAGTTTCTGTTGATCAGGTCTTCTCAAAGATTTGATTTGCTCAATGCTGTAGTAGAAGACACTTAAGGTGCCATGCATTATGCCTGAACCTTAAACCATATGTTTAGGAAGTAAACACCTCTTAATTACTTTGCCATATTTGTGCATATATATCGTTATCATCATTATTTTTAGTGTCCACTTAACCATGCTTGCATGGATCTGGCAATACATGTGTGTGTATGTATATATCATCATCATCATGATTGTTTAATGTCTGTTGTCCATGCTGGCATGGGTTGGACGGTTTGACCGGGGGCTGGCCAGCTGGAGGGCTGCACCAGACTCCAGTCTGATCTGGCATGGTTTCTACGGCTGGATGCCCTTCCTATTGCCAACCACTCCAAGCACGTAATGGGTGCTTTTATGTGCCACCGACATGGGTGCCATTTTTGTGACAATGGTATCTGCCATGAGTTCAATTTTGCTTGGCTTCATGGGTCTTCTTCTCAAGAACAACATAATGCCAAAGGTCTCTGTTATTGCCTCCGTGAGGCCCAGTGCTCAAAAGGAGCTCAGCCACTTTGCCTCCGTGAGGCCCAACACTCGGAAGGTGCTCTTTACATGCCACTGGCACGGGTGCCAGTTACGTTACACCAGCATCAGCCACAACTATGATTTCACTTGGCTTGACAGGTCTTCTCAAGCACAGCATATTGCCAAAAATCTCAATCACTAGTCATTGCCTCTGTGAAGTCTAAAGTTCGAAGGTCATGCTTTTTTATTTTCATTTTTGTACACTTTTTTTAATGTTCATTTTTCTTATGAAACTTAGTTCATTTGTTTATAATCCCTATTTCATATCACTTAATTGGCCATTAAGTAAATCTTGACAACTTTTCCTTAGTGAAAGTTACTTAAAAATGATACCAGGAATAGGCACAGCTCATTGTTATATTCAGTAAGAACATCTGTATAATATTCAAGTGTTTCTTTACCTTGGAGTCCCAGTTTCAAATTCTCCTGTTAGCCTACAGATGGCATTAGTAAACCATTCTAATAGACTTTCTTCTTCCAAAGTATCACTATAGGATGATAAAATCTGTAATAAAGCCCCAATAACAGAAGTTATGTAGTGGAAGAAATTATTACCATCTTCCATTCTTGTTGTCCATTCTCTTTTCAGGAACATCTTTTTAGTAAATTTCACCAAAATTTAACTGATCCAACAGTTTATTGTAAATCCTTATTTTAGTTTTACTATACATAATCTATATATATAACCTTTTTTTAGATAATGTATTAGTGCACATATGACTGTTGTTATGAAGTTTGTTTCACACTCACTTAATTTGAGATTCAATTCCACTTGACACCTTGGGCAAGTGTTTTCTACTTTAACATTGGACTGACTAATGCCTTTTGAATGAAATTTGGCAAATGGAAATGGAAACAGCAGAAAACTTATATTTATATACGTACGTGTGTTTGCTCTATGTTGGCACTGCTTAAAAACTGCTCTGTTTTGTTTATGTTATGTAACTTAGCGTTTTGACAAATGGAGATTGATAAGTACTACAGGTCATTATGATCAACTATGCACTTCAAGACAGTGCCCCACCATGGCCTAATGATTGAAATAAGTAAACGAATATTAGATATATGCCAGTCTTGTTTTTAAAGGTAGCCTAGTTCTCGATTTTCCCAGCTTCAGTGTTTTATTGAAATTCTGTTACACTGTTGCAAGGAAAAGAAAATTTGTTATAAACTGCATGAATAATGTTTATATTATACTGTAGCATTATATTACTCTGTTGCATGTAGAAGAAGCTGTTCTGAACAGCATGAATGGTGTTTATGACATCTAATGAGTTTTATTTTTGTCTTTTGAGTTTACTAGAAGGCACTTTACGCAATTTAACACGTCTTCAATTCATTTGAAATTTAGTTTGGAAATAAAGAACAATAGCTTCAATTTTACTGCTAGAATCAGGTTAATTAAAAACATTTAAGTAAGTGAATAAATTCAGTCAGTATATTTATTGTTTACAGAATTGATAACGTTAATCTTAATCAATTAGTTTTATTTTCCTGTTTAGAATCCAACAAGAATGTTCTTTGTGAGGTTTGCATACATTTTAATTGCTCTCATTAACTTGTGTTCGGGTTTTCTTCCTCATGCAATTATTTTCTTCACAAAGAACCCCACCTAGTTTATAGAGCTAATTAACTTAAGCAATTGATTACTTTTTCATTGGTATTTAACACTAAAAGATATTTATTAAGTATTTCTCCATGAATTGTAATTCTTGTTTCTCCTATTCTTCATTTAAATAGTATTTATTTACTATTTCCTCTTTGATTAATTTATTGGAAGTTATTCTTCATACAACTAATATTTTTTTAAAAGTGAACTTCTTCGAATGATATTAAGTGAAATAAAAATTGTAACTATTATCTTTTGATGAATTTTTCTGTCTTTTTAAAATTCGTATAAAGTATTGTTTTCGTTGGTTCATATATTTTTGCATTTTTTATTGACCCTCCTCACTTTACTAAATGGTTAGCATACACACATTTTAGAAGTTTTTTCTTTTAATCTCATCATTATTAAAATGGTTCTGCTTTCTTTCAAAGCAGTGGCAGAAATTCATATCTGAAAAATCTTTTTTTAAATAAAGAGAAGATTGTTTATTTGTAGCATCATCTGTAATTTATGCTCAGATGTAAATGGCTACCTGCATGCCTGTATTCATTGATAGACTTATTTCTTACAAGAGAACCAGGAACTATGATTTATTGCATCATTTTGTTATGTCCTTGAAAACGATGTATTTATATTTTTTATCTTTTTGCTTGAACTTATGTAGCCATCTTTTATGAATTTAAAACTATAATTCATTGATATTATTAGTACTTTTTATTGTTCTTTTCTTTTTTTTTTTTCAAATATGGATAACTGTTTTCAGTAAACTTTAATCAATTACAATACTTCAGGTATGGCTTTGTACATTGGTAATTGTCAGTTTTGACAAAAGAGAAACATTTATTTTTTAGTTAATGTCAATTAGTTTTAGTCCTCTTTGGCTATTTTTCACTCTTAAATGTCATTGGCATTGTTCTCTAGTATTAATGATTTAAGTAGGTCAGCATTTTGTACATTTTGAAATGAAGTAGTCAGATATAATCTCAATTTGCAGTTGAGCTTTCATTTCAATTAAGCTTGCTACTAATCAATTAATTGATTACTATCCAAGTGAATTGTGAACAAAAAAAACAAAAACAATTCTACTTATTTATTTTTAAAAACCTTCATATTATCTACACCAATTTAGTTACAAAAAATTTATTCCTGAAGAAGAATTCATTAAAAAAAAAAAAAAAAAAAACTTGTATACATTTCAGATTGTGTGTGTGTGTTTTATATTTTGTGCCAGTATTTTAACAGTTTTTAGTATTTTGTAGATGACTTCATTATAGTTATAAAGACAAATACAAAACATGGCACAGTCTAACATTAGTGGCAGAAGCTTGCTTATCAGCATTATTTGTTTATAAAGAATAAAAAGTTTTGAATGGTACAACAATGCTCTATAATACAAACAACGGGCTATATACCTGTTGTAATTTAGTTATCCATAGTCTGATGATATTTTGGAATAAAATTCCTTCTTCAGGTATTCTGAGATGGAGTCGCTGCTAAAATCAGTTGGAAAAACCGATTACAGCAGCAACTCATTCTAAGAAGGAATTTTATTCCAAAATATCATCAGACTATGGATGACTAAATTACAACAGGTATATAGCCCGTTGTTTGTTTTATAGAGCATTGTTGTACCATTCAAGACTTTTTATTCTTTACAAACAATACACAATGCTTCAAGCGAACTGCAATACTCTCTTATTTGTTTAGTTTATATGGTTAAGACTCTGGGGAGAGGGTACCGTGTTTCAGTGTTCCCAATTTGTCAGCATAATTCAAATGCTGGTTTATTAATGAAAGAATTAGAAAACTAAAAAGCATGAAATTTCTATGTGTACAAGAGACAAATTAAATGTTTCAATAATCTTAATGGTTGCAAAATGAATGAAGATAGATATTTCCAGTTCTAAATTGAAATCAAATTTAAAACTCTGCTTGCTGGGAAGCTTATTTCGCACATTCTCATTAATTATTTATTGTTCTTCTATGTTGTTATATCTTATATTAATCAACTTTTCTGCTTTAGGGATTAGAAAATTATTATCATTATGCAATACAATGAAAAATATTGCAATAATAGGAAAATATTGACCATTATTGGAGTTTAGGTGAGGTATTTAGAGATCTTCAATTTATTTTTAGTCTTTGACATGTGTTTTTTTTATATCTGTTATAATAGACAGATATACTGATACACACACATACTGTCCAGTCCCTTATAGTTCACTATGGTTTCTATCATACATACACATATAAGTTTTTCTTAAGGTATGGACAGTCTGATAAATGTTAGTATATGTGAGATGAGGTACTCATCTGTGATCTTTAGCTACTATTTTTGAATAAATGAATATGTGTATCCTCTTATATTTTACTGGTTTCATTTATTGGACTGCAGCCAAGCTGAGGCACCTCTTAAAGGGTGTTGTTATTTTATCAGACTTAGTCGATTGTCTAAGTTTTATGATAGAACTGGCATATTATTACTGTAATGCATGCTTGTGTATTCCCAATACACTTGTAAAATGGTTGGTAAGACAAAAGGTATCCAGCTACATGACGTATATGAACACCAGCCAATTGAAAGCAGATATAAAACAACATGGTAGAGAGTCTGATCCCACTGTGGGGTATTTCAGTAACTGTCTTCTACTATAGCCTTGAGTTGGCCAGTACCTTGTGAGGGGAATTTAGTTTGATTGAAGCTGTGGAAGAGACCATCGCATGCATGTGTGTTTGTATTTATATGTTTGGCACAACACAAGGAAGTTGTAAAAGTCTGTGTTGTTTCAAAAAGTATAATGTAGTGAGCAGACAAATACCAATAAGATACATACTGCATTGAAATGAGTAATAGTGCTCCAGCATGGCCATAGTGCAGTGTTTGAAACCAATTAAAAATATATACACATGAATGTATATTCACTCATGAACACTTGTATTATTCTTGTTAGAATGTGAGTGTATATGTGCACATGATGATAAATGCTGCAAATAATGAAACCTATGACCTTCACTAACATGATAAAATTAAGTGCATAAAAGTATTGGTTCTACAAAAAGTTGTAATTGTGTAAGATATTGATTTAGAATATAAAGAATGAAGGTTTGGGTGTAATCTTTTGAAAAATGTATTGGGCTGTGAACTTTTTTTTTGAAAAAAAAAAAAAAAAATCAATCATCTGTAATTTAGCTGCAGACATTTTTATCCAACAGATACAATTTTAACTTAGTGCTTATTTGATTCTGTTTTGTTATCCAATCACATTTTTAATGAAACCATAACCTTGCCAGTTGGTGTAAATAGGTAGCAACAAGCATAGTGAGAGAGAGATTGATAGATGGCTAGCCAGCTTGAGTTAAAAAGCAACTAAAAAAGAATCAATGATTATATGTAAACATTTAAGACAAAGGCAAGAGAACATTTTCTTGTATTATTTTTGTAGTTCTTGTATTTCGTATGAATAGTTGCCAATGGAGCTTATAAACTTCTTGTTTATAATAGGGAATTGTTTGCAATGTCATATTCAAAATTTGATCCTTTAAAATTTGTTTTCTATTTATTTATAGAGAATAAACAAAATATATCTTGCGGTGGCAGTGGGAAATCCGTTTATGAATTCAATATTTTTGCTAGGAACATTTTCAATGTATAATTCTTAATATTATCTACATTTTCATTAAGTAATTGAATGTTAAGTGAGCAGAAAGAGTGGTGAACCAAATTAGATGTCTTAGCAATATTGTGTCCTGTCTACATTTAGAGTTCAGATGCTACCTTTCATCTTATTTGTGGTTGGTGAGACACTAGTATCAACAATGCAGTGGGATCAATTTTATAAGCAGTGAAAATTGTTGTTGTCTCTCTAGTCAGGAGAAATCAATTTTTTTTTTTTTTTGTATTAAGTGGAAAATATAATTTTTCTTTAATTTTAATGCGTAAAGTTAAACCTGTGCAATTATTTTTGTTGCAGTAGAGATAAAAATAGATATACAACGAGAGAAATTGTAATGATAAAGAGATGTCTATTGACCTAGACATGAATTCAGCTTTAATTAAGTTGCAGTGTAATGTCTACATACCGGACTATCATTTATTAATAGCAGGATTCAGTGAAGAAGAGACAAGGTTCAAGATTATTGATAATTTGATATTGGAATCGTAAAGTTGCCATATTACCACTGTGTATCATACTGGAATATTTCTATAGCCAAAGACTGCTTAACATGACTCATGCCTCAGGGTTTTCTCACTTTACACTCAGTTCATATTTAACTTTTCAGTTTCATATTCTATGACAGGGATCAGCATCTTCTTTTCATAATAGCTCACTTTTTTCTTGTCATATTTCCCCATGGTTCCTATTGTACCAGGATTCCCCGATCCCTTATCTGGTGTTCAATGCGGAAACTAGGGATAGATGAATAGTAGGTGAGTGGTACAAGCCATGTACAGAGATACTGTCAGTAAGGTGAAGGTTGCTGAGTATAGCAGTGAATCCATTGTACAAGTAGGAGTTCACCAAGGATCAGTCCTCATCCCCCTCTTGTTCATCATAGTCCTCCAGGCTATAACAGAGGAATTTAAGATGGACTTCCATTGACAGCTCCTCTATGCTGATGACTTTGTTCTTATAGCTGAATCATTACCAGAACTAGAAAAGAAATTTCAGGTGTGGAAGCAAGTTCTGGAATCAAAGGGCCTTAGAGCTAATGCTAACAAAGACCAAAGTTTACGTATGTAGAAAAATGGATAAATCACAAATTCCTTCAGGGAGATGGCCCTGCTCGATATGTAGAAAAGGCATAGGTAGAAACTTCATCAGGTGTGCCCACTGTAAGCAAGTCAGCAGTGGAGGTGGATGATCTGAAAGCATAATTGCTAGAATAAGAATAGGCTGGGTAAAGTCCAGAGAGCTACTACCTCTGTTAGTAATGAGGTGCCTCTCCCACAGAATGAAAGACAGATTGTATGATGCCTGTGTACGAACAGCCATGCTACATGGCAGTGAAACATGGGCTGTGCCTGCAGAGGATGTGTTAAGGCTTAAAAGAAATGAAGCCAGTATGCTTTGCTAGATGTGCATGAGCAACAGAGCGTAAGTATCTTGAGAGAAAAACTGGGCATCAGATGTGGTGTGCAAGAGAGAAGACTGTGCTGGTATGTTCATGCTATGAGTATGGATGATGACAAGTGTGTAAAGAAGCTCTGATCTCTAATTGTGAAAGGAACCTGTGGAAGAGGTAGATCCAGGAAGACATAGGATGAGGTGGTGAAGCATGATCTGTGGATGTTGAGTCTCATGGAGGTGATTACAAGTGATTGAGACATTTGGTGATTTGCTGTACTTGAGAAGGCATGTCAAACCAACTGTGGCCAGTGCTGGTGACATGTAAAAGGCACCCACTACACTCTTAGAGTGGTTGGTGTTAGGAACAGCATCCAGCCTTGGAAGCCAAGCCAAACCAGACTGCAGTCTGGTACAGTTCTCTGGCTTACCAGTTTCAGTCTAACCCTAATCCATTCAAGCATAGAAAATGGATGCTTGATGATGATGATGATGCTGATGCTGATTGGTTTTGTGTGTGTGAGGGGGGGGGGGTGAGAGAGAGAGAGAGAGAGAGAGAGAGAGAGAGGGATGGAGAAATGTGCAGATATGGCTGTGTAGTTAAGAAGTTAATTTTAAAACTGTGGTTTTGGGTTTGTTCCTGTCACACCTTGGGTTATCTTGTAAAAGACAAGGAAATATAATCTACTTGGAAAAAAAAAAGGATTGGTGACAGGAACAGCATCTGGCTGAAGAAAACTAGCTCAACAAATTTCGTTTTCTCATGCCAGTATGGAAAAAATGTAAGTGATATGTGTGTGCATGTCTGGTTAGCTCTTTATCAAAGGTTTCATGCATCTAACCATACCATGAACTCTCTCTCTGTCAAAATGTGCAGCATTGTACAGTTCTATATTTAAGAATTGAGGAATTATGTGACATTATTTACAATTGACGGATATTTGTCCTCATCTTGTTTGTTGTTAACACAATGTTTCGGATGACATACTCTCCAGCCTTCATCAGCATTGATTTGATTCTCAGCCAGTACACTTATAAATAAAATCAGTAAAAGTGTAGAATATATTTCATATATATATATTCTTTTAAGTTTTGGTCCTGAGGCTGTGGCCATGCTGAGGCACCGTCAGTATAATCACCTTTTAATTGGTCAATTCTATGGGATTGGCTTTTGGCAATGATTGGAGTTCGATACTGCTGCCCTCATTTGAGCTTCCTGCCTTGATACTGGTTCATCTCGGATCTTAGATAGCAAGAAGGCAAGTTGTTTCTTGAAAACATCTATCTCCACTCCACATCCCTCTGATGTTTTGGCTTGGTGTTAAATAGCTGTGGGCCCTTGAATCCCAAGCTATTGCACTACATGGTCCTCACTTTAGATGAGATAGCTAGGACTTTTGCAATAGTGCACTGACGTCTCATATAACTCTCAATTCCAAAGCTTGGTGCCAGCCCCTCCAGAATCTTCCACACATATATCACTGCATACCTCTCCCGTCCAGGGTGTAGAGTTGTTGTTCTTTCAGTCACTCCAAGTAGCTCAGTTGTTCCATTGATGCAATCTTCCTTATGTAGTATCACTGAACTGCCTCAAGTTCTGATATTAATCCTACACTGTAAGGTGACCACAGTTTAGAGCAGAAACTCAAATGGCTGAGGACAAATGTCCACCATAGGACCAGCATAGTTGTTAAATACGAATGAGAGTGAGAAAAACTATTTTAGAATCTTTAAATCTCAACTAATTATCAACTTTTATTGAATTGATTTGAGAAACAAAGCTGGTTTTAATTTCGTAAAAGAAAGAAAGAATCAATATTTGTTGAACTGAAGCCACTATTTTCATGGAATGTCTTGTTGTCATCTAAACTAGCCAGTTATTTATTCTCCTGATATCCAAAGACAAAAAATATTGCAATATAAAATTAGAGAAAAATAAGTTTAGAGTTGGCCTTGAAATTTTAATTATTTGTGAGAATGACAATATATGAATTTTGTTAATCCTGTTTTTAGCTTAATAGTATTATTTTATATCCAAGAGGAATTCTTTGGAGTACATCTACAATAAGATGCTGTTTGACCAATTCCTAAACCTGACAATGTATTGTATTTCATCTACATTGCCTAATGCCATTGGAAAATGGAAGAATGCCACAATTTTTCTCATTTACATTTCCATATTACATCTTCAGATTGCAAAAGTGGCACCTGAAAATAGCATCTCTTTTATTTTGCTGTTGTGTATTATTATACTTCATTTATCTCAGAATTATTTAAAATGAAAGACTTTCCATTTTTAAAATATTAACCTTTCCCTTTGTTTACCTTTTTTAAATGTCATTTCTGTCATGAATTATCCTACAATTTCTTTTGCTTTACAGATTATTAATCTATGTATAAGATTTTGGATTTTATCACATACAAATGCATTACATCAAAGTCTTTATTCTTAATCTTATCTTTCAGAGGTCCATAAATCCCAAGCATAGTCTAATTTTGTCTTAGCATTGATATCAGCCATTCAGGTAGAACTGTATTACTGGCAAATCATTCTATTGATTATTAAATACAACCAAGGATTAACCACCTGCATTTTGTGCTGTCTAATAGGTTTATCCAATTTTATGTGGAATTAGTTTACTCTTTTTTAGTAGGATAACAATGGTTTGGACTTTGACTGAGGTGAGTCGATCAATATTTTGGTCTGAGGTTATTCACCTACTTATCAATTATCATTTAGCTCAATTGATTTCAGAATTGATCTCAGCTGATATACATTTAATATTACATGTTGCATATCTTACAAATTAGGATGTGTTAAAATATAAACATTTTATCATGTATTATCACTTACAATTAGTTTAGTGAAATTGTAACTTGAAATTTTTTTTTACACACCATGTAAAAACAGTTTTGATATAAAAATAAAAGCAATAATTTTGGAATGTATACAATTCAAGATATGTATTCCAAAATTACCATTTCTATTTTTTATATTCAATATTTGTTATATTCAGTTTCCAAAATGAATGTCTTTCACATGTAGGTGCTGAATTACTACTTTCCTAATGCATGTTCAATAATATAAGATAAATGTAGAACTAAACAATTCCAAAGTCCTGAGGTAAAGTTTTAAGGTTTCCAAATCCCTTCTTGAATCTCCAGTTGAATAGGACAGTGATCTCTCACAGGTTACATTCTCAGAAGATTTGGTACCGATTCCCCACCAGCTAGTTTAACTGACATAAAGTAGAATTACTGAGATAATGGAAAGCTAATGTAGAAATAAGTACAAAATAATGCACACCTGCAGTAGGATTGAATATGAATTGATAATGAATGGAAATGTGAACATTTTATGAAAATGATGTCAGTGGAATTTCTTTTAGATCTTCTTACACTTGAAAAACACTTCAGATTTGCTCCGATAAACAAGTATTGCCCTCTGTTCTTTTCAAAATAGTTTAATGCCTTATTATTTTCCCTCAATATAACTATTTTATGAGTCTTTTGGTTAATGAAAGCGTTTTTAAATGTATTTTATAATGTTCTTTCATTTTAATTTATCTATGTTGTATTTTTTTCCAGAATATATTTCATATGTGGTGTACTTACCAGAGGAATAAACAATATAGCAATTCATTTTATTTATTAGTAAGTATTGTTTTATAATTTTAATTGATTTCATATCACTTGTAGATGAGACATAGTTGATAATAAAACTTCATTATTCACTGAAGTGCAATCAATGTCATAGGTATTAGAGATGGTGGATCAGATAAGGGGTAGGTGTGTAACCATGTCAAATGAAGAAATGGGTCCTGTTGTGGTTCCTACTGCAGGGACTGAGAATAGAGGATGGAGAGCTTGGTGTAGGTGGGTGTGAGGATAAGAACAAAATGAGAGTTTGTGTGTTTGTAGAAGACAGAATTGGTGAGGGTAAGGTATTGAGGTAAGGGAAATGGGGGTAACAGAGATGGAGGCCATAAACTGGAGAGAGGCAGTGATTAAGAACTGCTGAAGGAGATGAAAGTGTTTAGCTCCAGGAGTAGGTGAGATAAACTGGGAGATTTGGACTTGATGTGGCCAATAGTTAGGCTGGTGCAGTTCAGTCCGATTGTTGTTCCTATGTCCACTCCAGTGAACTGTTCCTATGTCTTAACCTATGAAGAAAAAAAAAAAAAAGCAATTAAGGGTGAGCACAAGCTTGGCTAAACAAAGAGAGTTGAGCTACTAAGATAAAGAATGGTGTGAGGGCTGAGCAAGTGTGTGGGGATATGTAGGATATGGATGTCCATGGTGAAAATGAAGTGTGAGGGGCTGAGGGAAGAGGTGGAGGGCATGGTTGGTGTCATGGATGTGGGAGCAGAGAGCAGCCACCAGGTGTTGAGGTAGGGAGAGATGAGTTCAGTTGGGCAATTACAGGGTTTTGGGTTGATGGATCTTGGGGAAGAAGTGTATGGGGTTGGAGGCAGTGGAGGGAGGAAGGAGGAGGAGGAGATGAGTCATTGGATAGTGGATGAAATACAGTGTTGGTAGTAGTGGTAGGTGTTGAGAGGCAAATGACAAAGAGGAGGTTCCAGAACTATTGCATAGTGTTGGTTCTTGGAGTGGTCAGCACATCGCATGACCACAACTCAACCCTTGTTTACCAATTTGATCACAAGATCATCCCAACCTCAAAAGGAGCAGAGAGTGAGGAGTTTGGTATGGAAGAATACTTTTGAAAGTTGAAGTGATGCATACATGGTGATAGGCGTCAGTAAATAAATCCAGGGTGTAGAACTGGCTCTGACCCAGTGTCTTGTGCTACAGGTGGTGGTCTTGGTCCATGATGGTGCATAGTTTGATGCAGTGCAGAGACTGTTCGATCTTCGTTCAGGTGTAGATATAATTGCTGGTAGGTGTTAGTTAGTGTGAAATGAAGGCCTCTACAAAGGAGGATACTTGTGGAAAGAGTTAAGTCAGGAGGGAGAGGTAGTAGAAAGGGAAGTGGGTGGGACAGATGGAGTGTAGGTGGGCTGGGAAAGGGGATTGGGAAAGAGAGATGTGTGAGGAGGGTAGGAGAATGTGAGTGGGGCTGATGGTAGTAGTGACTAGATACTGCAGTAGTGCTATGTGTATGCATGCAAGTGTCTGTAGGAACAGGCACAAAAGTATGGTCCGAGAATGGACTTATTGAGACCTACATAGTGCAAAACATGGAAATAGAAAATGAGTTTAATTTCAAAATTTTGCTTATTTTCACAATAAATTATCTCAACCATTTAGGCATGTAAAAGAAAGGAAATTGTCTTCTGTGGATCAATTTACTATGATATTATGTTTAACTTGAATTGTGTTTTCTCCATTGTCTTGTTTTTATATATTAATTGGGTAATGGGCAGATGTCTGCTTTTGGTTCAATACCCTCAAAATTGAAATTTCAATCCTACTTGGCGTTGGGTTTTACTTTGTATACATCTGCTGCTGTGTTGATACAATAAATACTAGCTTCTAGGTAACACACATTCTTTGTTTACTGAGCTTTGGAATTAGATAAGAAAGCAAGCCTCGATGTACCAGTCTCTTAATTAGAAGAGGTAGTTCTGTCTATCGTTTGTCTAACTTTATAGAAACTAGATTTAATACTAGCTCTGTAAAGGATTATTCAGGATATTGGATTATGCAATTATACCAGTGTACCCACATCACTGCTTAAACATAACCTTACTTTATGTTATTGGTGTTTTAGTGCCAGGTGAGCTCTGGCTGAGCAGGCCTATGAAAGAGGTAGTCAGTTGAATAGTTAGGTGCAATCCACATTTAATGTTTTATTGCAGTTAAGTACTCAATGTTTCAATCAGTAATCTCTCCAGTTGTGAGTAGGAGTACATAAGAAAGGATTGTCTGAAAAGGAGTTTAGAACATTTTGGAAGCGGAGAAAAAATAAAAGAGAAAACTTCTTGTTAATAAGCTATTTAGATTATCACTTACATTTTTTTAATGTTAATATTGAAGAGATAATATCAATACGTAGAATTCAGATTAAATTTCATTGAAGAAAACCAGAAATACTTTCCAAAAATAACGAAGCTTAAATTCTCTTAAATGTATAATAACTATAACTTTCAATATCCAATTGGAAACAAAAGACATTTATATACAGTCTTTGAAAAACAATATTTGTAGAATACCACCTCTACAGGGGTAATTTTTATAAAAAATATTTTATATATTTTTCATTGCTAATTGCAATGTGCCTTTAAATAGCTTTCTTTTCTCATATCCACAATAAAACTAAATGCAAATTATTGATTTTTTTTCACAAAAATTTCAAAATTTTTTATTTTATTTTAATTGTTATCTTAATTGGATTTACTTTTCTTTTTACAAATACTTTAATTAAATGTTATTTTTATTTCAATAAAATTGAAAGTGTAATAAGTGTATGAAAAGTGGAGTGGTTTTCAGAGCAGAAAAGAAAGCATTTAAAAGGATGACTAAAATTAGTATAATCAAGTTTTTATTTTATAGAAAAACAAGAGATGGCAATGTGAATGTAAAAGATAAGAAGAGTTGGACAATCAAATTTAAAGCTTTATCAATAACATATACATAGGTATTAGTATAATTGGAGAAAGGACATTTCTGGTTGTCTGAATAAAAAATAAATAAGTATTTTTTTCTGTTTCTATGTCAAGTTATAATAAAAATAATTTAAGCTTTTGTCCTGCTAACCTTTGTCAGACTGTGTAACAATGGCCGTCTCTCAGCTACTCTCACCTCTGTAGTTAATTTAGTATTTCCTACATTGCTGGAAAAAAACATTCTTGGAAGTTGTATAGAGTTTGTTTTTATTGAGTCTCGTATCTATGAGGGAGGAGAAATGTTAAGTGTTGCCTTTCAGGCTTTTCTGAAATTTAAACTTCTGTAAAATAACTTCAATCTAGCTGGGAGTTGACTTTTTGGCATTGACTGCATAATTTTTGTATTTTGAAAGAATATTTAAAATTTTAATTTCCATTGGATCACTACATAGTAGATAGGTGATGCCTATATTGATGCTTACATGCTAATTTGCATATACCTTTAATTGGTGGTTGCATTTCATGTTCAAGTATGTATGAAGTCACTATTAAAAAAAAAAAAAAAATCTGGTTAAAAAAGTTTATATTTTATTGTGATTAGTGTTGTGAGGTCTCGTATAGGCATTTCATGCATTATAAGCTTGTGAAATATAAAATGAAGGAAATGTGCTGAGGTGTAATCACTCGGCCATCATTCATCATCATCATCATCATCGTTTAATGTCCGCTTTCCATGCTAGCATGGGTTGGACGATTTAACTGAGGACTGGCAAGCCAGAAGGCTGCACCAGGCTCCAATCTGATCTGGCAGAGTTTCTACAGCTGGATGCCCTTCCTAACGCCAACCACTCCGAGAGTGTAGTGGGTGCTTTTACGTGCCACCGGCACGAAGGCCAGTCACATGGTACTGGCAACGGCCATGCTCAAAAAGGTGTTTTTTACGTGCCACCTGCACGGGAGCCAGTCCAGCGGCACTGGCAACGACCTTGCACGAATGATTTTCTAACGTGCCACCAGCACAAGTGCTAGAAGGCAACGCTGGTAATGATTACACTCAAATGGTGCTATTTATGGGCCACTAGCACGGAAGCCAGACAGCTGCTCTGGCAATGAATTTGCTCGGACAGTGCTGTTAGTGCTCCACTGGTGCAGGTGCCAGTCATCGAGTATGGTTCAATTACGATTTCACTTGCCCCAACAGGTCTTTGCAAGCAGAGTTTAGAGTCCAATGAAGGAGAGGTTGGCATGGGTGCCAGTCGTCGGATTCGGTTCGATTTCGATTTCAAATTCCGAATTCACTTGCTTCAACAGGTCTTCACAAGCAGGGTTTTTAGTGTCCAATGAAGTAAAGATACGAATTAGTGAGCTGGCTACACTTCTGGCAGAGATCACAGATTATGCTCTCACTTGCCTTGCCGGGTCTTCTCACGTACTGCATATTTCCAAAGGTCCCGGTCACTGGTCATTGCCTTGGTGGGGCCTAAGGTTCGAAGGTCGTGCGTCATCACCTCATCCCAGGTCTTCATTATGAAGTGTAATCATTATGGCCATCATGGGGGAAAGCTGAGATAATGTCAAGTAGAATTAACTGAATCCTTGTTACACTGAAGTGGTCTAAGCAGAGTAATCACGAAGTAATTCAATTATAGATACAGCTGACGCAGAGTATAGAAGATCCTACAAAAGAATGGGCTAAGTTAATAAGCCTGAGAAGTGAACAGTTTAGAGTATTAGTATTAGAGGCAACTATTATCTAGTAATTCTAGTACGTCATGTTCTCTATGAGTACATGAACTAATATCACAACACACTGGTCTCTCTCTCTCTCTCTCTCTCTCTCTCTCTCACACACACACACACCCACACACACACACACACACATACACACACACACACACTGGTGTCAATAAGTCCTCCCAAAACAAAGGCAACCGTCTTTCCAAATATACTGCAGTTGAATATTTTTCTAGCATTGAAAATCGAGTGTTTAAGAAAATGTGGATAATAAGGAATTAGTAAGGGTGTTTTATTGTAAGGTATTAATTACCCTTGACTATCAATTGAAGGTGGTTTCTCTTCATATTATATTTATAAGTTCAAGATAAATAATATTGATATGAATCACTGCATTGTAATGCACAACTGCTGCATGGCTATAATTCTTTGAAAATCCTATTTTATATCCATTCTGTAGATGCTTGAATGCAAATGACACTTCAAAACTTGATCGTTTGTATACTGTTAAAAAAGCTTGTACAGTTGGATGCTATTCTTAATGCAAACAATAAGTGTTAGTTTTCTCTTGGGAAGGTCATTATACCAGTAATAAACACTGGTTAGAAGGCAGCCAGCTGGCTGAGACGTTAGCCAGCTGGGCAAAATGCTTAGCGGTATTTCATCTGTCTTTAAGTTTAGAGTTCAAATTCCGCCGAGGTTGACTTTGCCTTTCATTCTTTCAGGGTCAATAAGTTAAGTGCCAGTTGTGTACTGGGATCGATCTAATCAACTGGCCCCCTCCCCCAAAATTTCGGACCTTGTGCGCAGAGTAGAAACACTGGTTAGCCAAGCAGGTTAAGATTTGCTGAAGTACAAAAGCGGTTCCTATTCATACAGAATAAAAATGGCTACAATTGTTTTATCATCTTCAACATAACTTTTGTGAAATCCTTTGCAAATGGTTTTAGGAAGATCAGCCAATGAGAAAAATGTTTTCCATTAGATATTCAACATCTGTAAAACCAAAGTGCTCATGCTAGCTAACATGAAAAATAGATGGTGAGGAAATATTCCATTTAATGAATAAAACTGCAGCAACATTATAATATTCCTGTAATCTTTAACTTATTTCTTTATGTTAACTATTAAAATGACAGGAAGTATTTTTGTGACTGTTAGAAAACAACACAATGAAGTGTTTAAGCTAATGAGAATAATGAAGACCCCCCTCTCAAGAAAAAACTAGCAAAAAACAAATAATATAAACAAGAAATTGTTTAGATTTGTTGAAACTTATATTAATGAAAATTGCAGATTGAAGTACATTTTTGTGTCTTGTAAAAACTTTTAGATTACAAAAGTAATTAGTGGTGATATAGCATAATTTTAAAGCAAGATACTTTTTAATTTAATGAAAACTTAGTGATTTAGTACTGAAAATGCTGTGCATGAACTGATTCTGCTGGCTCTTGATAAACTATCTAAGCATGTTTATGTATTACAACTTACTGTCTTTGACATAGAAAGCTAATTCCTTTATGTCTCAGTGTTGTACTCTTTTATTGTATGCCTGTAGACAATCAAATTCATTGTGAAAATTACTCAGTCACTTGTTTGACAAATACAGTTATAGTAAAAGTTGCTGGTTGTATGAAGTTCTAAAGAAGCAGATTCTGTAATGTAGACTAAATTCATGGTTAAGACAAGTGTGATTTTAGACCAGAGGTTTTCAAACTGTGGTCCGCGGACCACAGGGGGTCCTCAAGGACAAGACAGGGGGTCCATAGACAGCAAATGCTTTTTATGGGCAATTTGATTTTGTATATGTTTTTTAATCGAAATCTTTTAATTGACAATAAACCTATTTGTTAAATACTGTTAAATAAATAAATGTAAAAATATAAGCTATTTTAAGCAAATGTTTATGTATAAATTTCATAAGCGTTTATAAGGGGGTCCCTAAGGTAAAGCCTGAAATATAAAGGGGTCCGCAAGTCAAAAAGTTTGAAAACCCCTGTTTTAGACCATAGACAATACCTAGGAATGGGATGGCCTCCACTTGAATGACTTTCTGTTTTTCTGTTACATAGACATTACATGAATGTTAAATTATTGGTGATTACTCCATACCCATTCAGGGTTATTTTGGTTCCAGAACAGATCTATTTTTGTTCTGCAATGAAAGTAGGTAGAGAAGTACTTCCTTCTTGTAAACTATGTATAAAGTTGGTGCTAATACCATGTAACATACCCCCATTCTTTGATTTATTTGTCCTGTGATTGCTATTACTTTACCTTTAAATCAGAATGTATCTTCTAAAATATTGGAAGCATAAAATATTAACAAAAAAAAAAAAAAAAAAAAAATTGGTGCAAAAATATTTCAGTGTCTAACTCATTCTAGCATGGAAAATAGACATAAGACAAAAATATATCCTTTCTCTATGATTTTAGCTTTTTGGTTTTCACTTATTCTTTTACCTCTGTGAATATGATGAGCATTTTCATTTAGACAGAAAAGAAGTAAAAAAAAAAATTACCTTTGAAATATTTATTCCTCACAATGTTAGTTTTATGCTTGTAATAGGAAATTCTTTATCTGGAAATCTGGGACTCAGGCATTCACCTAACATTGGAGAGGTTTATTGGAACATAAGCTTTCAGAACAGCTGTTCATAAATAGATTGGAAATATCTACACCTTCACTGTGTTGGAATGTTCTCATATCACTACAATAATTAGATTTTTGCCCAGTTTCTTGGGGAAAGTGTTTCTAAATTAGGCTGTTTTTCTTTTAATTGATTACTCTTGTGCTATTGTTCATCATTCTCTCTCTTTCTAATATGTGTGTGTATTATTTACTTTATACATTTATATAAATGTCTGAGATAAATTATTATTAATGCAGTTATCAAACTTTTTGGATTATTAACCTCATCTTCAGAGAGGGAACATTTGTTCAAATATTTACACAATGTTTCAATTAGTTTGGTCAGTGATCATTATCAAATATCTTGTTCCTGATTATGCACATAGTACCAGACAGAAGTCAAACTTGGATTGTTTTTTATTCCTAAATTAATGGCAGTAATGCTCTTAACCAGTCAGTATACCACTATTATATACTGAATATTTGTTTTGGGAATTTTTACAGATCTGTATTGAGCTCCCTGTTCTGTGTGTGTCTGTGTGGTTTAGCCTGACGGCACCGTATGAATCAGAAGGACTAAAAATACATTTAGAACATTTGTTGAAAACTTTAACTGAGAGTTGAAATTAAAAGAATATAAACATTCATTCTATTCATTTCAGTGTTGGGGGAAGGTTTCTGACAGATTGTTTTGCAGTATATTGATTGTCCATTAGAAGAACTGTACTCAATTTTTCTTTCTTTCCCCAATCAAAAGCTCAGAAACACACAGAATTTTAGTTGCCACAGTAGTGGAAAGCTTAATTTGAATATATTATATATCTGCTTGAGGCTAGCTCATCATTAACAACATATTTTATGCACAACAGTTCAATGTAAATCTGAAAAGAACTGAAAATAAATTTAAATATTTGAAAGCCTTAATTGTGAGATGAAATTATAAGATTGGTAACACACACATTACACTTTTTTAAGTGCTTAAAAACAGAAAAAGTGGAGAGATTCCTGATGGACTGTTTTGAATTTTATTGGCTACTCATCAGAGGAACTATACCCAAATTCCTTTCTTTTTCCTTAACTCAAAGCTGCCCCAACACACACACACACACACACACACGCACACACACATGCACACACACACAGACAGACACACACACACACACACACACACACACACACACATTAGGATCAAGGAATTTCTTGGCATTCCTGACAAGCATCTTCCATTCCTCTGTCATCCATGACATTTTTACACTCTTGGGTAGTACATCCAGTGTCATCTAGCCTCAGGTTGACCAAGGCCTGGCAAGTAAATGTCATAGACAAAAACTGAAAGAAGTCTGTCATGTCTTTGTATGTTTGTGTGTCTGTGTCTCCTTGTCTTGATATTTCTTGATAGTTGTAAACAAGCGCATATGCAATGTCCCATTACATACACAGTGTCCATCCTTTCCAAAATATGTCTGTCCATGAGGAAGTATTACTTTATTTGGAAACAGGTGACACTTAGCGACAGAAAGGCCATCTGACCATAGAAATCTGCCTCAGCAAAGACCATTACATCTTGTCACTTTGCAACTTACTGACTACAGCCATATTGCATTTTCAAAGTGTCTTTAGTCACTGCTGCTTTACTCAGCAACGTTTGAAAGTGGTTGGCATTAGGAAAGGCTTCCAGCCATAGAAACCATGTCAAAGTAAACAGTAGAGCTTGGTGCTGTCTTTTGATTTGCTAGCTCATGTCAAACCATTTGTGCTATGTCAGCATGGAGAACATGTCAAATGATGAGGATTATGATATATATTAGTAAAATCTTGTGCACTTTTATGCAAACTACATATTTAATCTATCCTTGAATATAACTGCCCATATCACTTCAGTATTTAATCCCATAGCTTAGATTATTCACTTGGAAAATATTGATTTATACTGATAGCAAAATATATTTAGAGATAAACATTATTTTAACAGCTCTTTGTCTATCTTAGTTTGGGTTATATACATCTGCAATATTACAGCTCATTATTTTTCAAGACTGTGTCATTCCATCTATGAGATTCAACATCTAAGATCTGACCCCACAAAATCTATCATGATCAGGATAGAATATTTTTTTTTATCCAGTGCTATCTATAAGCATTACATAATGAATCCGTGAAGGAGCCTCTCTGAAGGTTGCTTGATTTGCTAAAAATAGCTGCCAAATCTCCTTGCTATCACACCTTATGCTCTTAGATGAAGGAGGTACACACATAGTCCTAGTTACACTATATATATATGTAAAAAAATAGCCCGAACCTCCAAGATCATCATGATGTGAATGTTTTTGATCATAAGCATGCTTGATTAGGCATGTTTTTGAACAACATCTAACAACTTGTCCATACCAACACTGCAACCTACCCTTTATACATTTGCTAATACCACTTTAATACAAAGTCACTTCTATAATCTTTTCTCACTTGATTTCTACCTTCCATGCAAATTAATGTTGCATATCAATGATGTCTCAATCACTGAATTTCTCTCTGGCCTCTTATTAAACTCATCTGTATTCAAAGCTCTTGTTGCAAGCTTCATGCAATCTGCATTTTGCTGGCGGAGAGAAAGCTGGAAGAGTCATTGTTGTTAACAGTGATTAACTTTCAAAACTTCTATTGTTATTTGTCTTTAGGTACTAGACTTTCACTATGCCTTCAATTGCATTCAATTTACTTAAGCAAGAACTCCCATCACCCATTTCATAAGATCATAGAGTATATTTCACGGCTGCTTTTGCTATACATCAAGTGCAACTAAAGATTGGTTCTCTGTCATTCTAATAGAAATCATATTGCATATCTTGTACCATGCTTGTACTGAATAACATTGAAATCTTAATCAACTCCCTCTCTTTATTTTGAACAGGGCTGATTCCTAGATTTCTAATTTCCTGCTGTCTGTTACTAAATAAGTTCATAGGCTGTAGTCATGTTGACTTTTGTACTGTTTCCCTGTAGAACATTTTATGATGTTTAGAAATGACACATATTATTTCATATCCATATTTCTTAATTTTTGCAAAAGTAGGGTTTTTTTTATTTATTTATTTTAATTTGGACTTTTGCAGAAATTATTGGAGAAAAATTTTTTACTTTTCTCTTTCAGTGTCCATGCTGGCACATTTTATAACCAGCACACAAAAGAAATTAGTCTCTATACAAAAGGTTTAGTTTCCTAAAATATTGTAGTGAACATCATCATCGTCATCATTATTTAGCATCCGTTCTCCATGCTGGCATGGGTTGGATTGTTTGACAGGAGTTGGCCAAGCTGGAGAGCTGCCCAGGCTCCATTTGTCTGCTTTGACATGGTTTTTATGGCTGGATGCCGTTCCTATTGCCAACCACTTTACACAGTGTGAACCGGGTGCTTTTATATGGCACACTAGCTCGCTCCCTTTCACATAACACTGGCACGAGCCCTTTTATGTGGGTGCTTTTACATGGCACCAGCACGCACGAGCCTGCAAGACTATTCTCGACCAAGAGAAGGATGTTGAGGAGATGCCTGTATGCACGGACAGCCAGCTTGATGTGTCTTCTCAAGTATAGCAAACCATAGAAGTCTCAGACCCTCACCATCTCCACTGTAAGGCCCATTGTCTGAAGATCCTTTCTCACATCTTCCTTGTCTAATCCGTCTATACATTTCCTCCACAATTAGATATCGGCACTTAGCTATCCATTTCTACTAAGTAGTTAGTTGGGTTTATTTTTTCAGATACAACATTTGCACACTTCTTACTTCTTATGTTAGGTGGACAATGTTCATATCATAAAGCTTACATAGATCTATTTCAAATTTTGTAGTTTATTGAGATTTTATTGAAAAAAAATATTGACTCACTACATTAAAGTCATAAGATGTAATGGGTATGAAGCACAAAAGAACTGCAAGGGTGTTTAAAGTTGGATGGTTTAACAAAATAATAGAAATTGCTGCACTGAAAAGCTCTGGGAGAAATATTTATGTATGATTTGTAAGCTGGAGTTACGTGTTTGTATTACCATGTTTTGAACATTGCGAGAGAATTTGCTAGTGGAAAGTAGTAGCACAATATTGGAAATTTGACTTAGGTTCAGTTCCCTAAAAGCTGGCAAAGCAACTATTTTGTGTCTGAATTTTTAGAGACTATAAGCTATATTGTTCAGAAAGATATTTGCAAAAATCACATCAGATTTTCATGTTAAATAGTTGATGAAACTATAGACATATCTGTCAACAAATGCTTCATTGTATTCTTCATTTTCTGTTCTAAAGATTGTACAGTGTATAAAACAGTTTTTTGCAGAACAAAGCAGCAGCAGGTGTGCAATGCTGCTTCTATTATTTCTACGATTAAGCAGTTTTATGAAAAGAAGAAACTTACAGTCTATGAAATAGTGATGTTTATGCCCAATAGCAGCACACGGGTAATATTGTCTAGAGCTAATGGTTTTGCAGCAAGACTAAATAAAGCAGGCATTCCAACTTAGTTCAGCAGCACTATACCGTGAAGAACTGAGGATTTGTGATGCATGGGAAAAAGTTAAATAAGAGATACTGAAACTTTAGTGAGAACAATTTGTGTTGTCTTCTCAATCTACCAGTAAAAGATGCAAGTTTATAGAAATTGCAGAGGCCTTTGAAATTGAAGTTGTTACTTTCAGACCATTAATTAAGCCTGTTGATTATCTAAACATTTCACATTGCAAGCTGTAATGAAAATCACATGAGGCACTGAGTATATAACTTGGAAAAAAAATAGTCAAATGACTTTGTGGTAAAAAATTGTCAAGAAAATAGATGAACATCATATGCAAAGTAACTTTACAGATTTTAAGCAATGTTCATGAAGAATCTGCTGCATTGTGTGGTATTTTACAGAATAGTGGCTTCACCATAATTGATCCGTTCCATTTTGCATGACACAAAGTTAATAAGTATCTAGGGAATAACGTTTTATGAAGTGACAAATTTAGATATGCTAAGTCATGAGAGTAAAATGTAACACTAGATATATTTGCTGTTAACTCTTAAAAATTGTCTTTCTGTTCACTTGGAAGAAAGGTTTCCTGAAGGTGAGATACAAGAATGGTTAGCTTTTGAAATCTTTGAAATTACAGATTGTAAACAAGTTAATGCCTTATGATTTTCTGACTGAAGATACTGTAAGAGCTAGATAGTTTGTTTCATCTTCACCAAGTAGATAAACACTGGGATATTGAATAGCTTTCTTGCATCTAGTGTTGGTTGAGAGTGAGGTTTTAGCCAAACGAATCAACTTAAAAAAAAGAAAAAATTGTTAAAACATTTAGGTAATTGTTGTTTATATATGATAAGGATCAAAATTATCGATTGCATAGAAGTTTTTTTTAGAGTAGATTGAATTTACAAATAATGGGTAAATGACAAATAGAGATAAAAAAAAAACACAACGACAGAGCAACTTAAATACAAAGGTAGGCTAAAAATTTCATAGGCTGACTATGAAGGAGTGATGCTAGAGCTGTGAAATCTTGTGTGCATTAATTTCAACTCTTCTCATTAATATGCACTGTTTTTTGCCAACTGACATCTGACTGTTCAAAAGTAATTAGTTGTGACTTTTCTTGAAAATAGACAAAGTTTACCATCGTGATGTTATCAAGTACCTGCAGAAAAGGGTCAACCATGTTGACATGGTTGCTACATTAGAGGATAATGCTCCAGCTTTATCAACAGTGCAAAAATGGACAGCTGAATTTAGGAGGTGAAAGGAAAATGTTGAAGATGACTCAAGGTGATGATGATGTCATATCTGCTTATTTCCTCAACCTTAAAATGATTCTGCCGTAATAATATTAATAAGTGCTTGTGAAAGTCTTGTGCAGGAAGAGTACAAGCGCAAACACGACAAGGTAGCCCCAAACCTTCACTGGCTGCTCTGCTGGAAGTATGGATATGATGAGGTAGTAGGTACTTGGTATCAACATACACTGGAAAGGTATTGGACAAAAATGAGAAAGCAAAGATCCTCTGGGACTTTGACTTCCAGACAGACATGGTGTTAGAGCACCGAAGGCTGGATATAGTTGCCACTTATTTACCTCAGTTTTAACATCATCTCCTTTGAAATAGTTACCTTGCGCAACAATGTACCGGCCCCAGTATTCCTGCCACTTTTGGAATCCTTCCTGGAAGTCGTTTTCTGTAAGCAAGTTGAGGCCGTTCTGCAATTCGCTCTAGATCTTGACAGTGGTGTTAAAATGGTGACCTTTGAGCTACATTTTCATCTTGGGGAAGAGATGGAAGTCTGCAGGTGATAAATCTGGTGAATAGGGTGGATGCAGAAGTGGTGCCATATTGTTCTTGGCTCACGAGTGAGGAGAGCTCGGTGACAGGGTGCATGGTTGTCATCGTGAAGAGCCCAATTCTTTGCATTCCACAGATCCAGTCCCTTTCACTGAATGTCTTCCCTCAAACGTTTCAAAATGATGCAGAAGAACTCTCAATTGACGGTTTGCTTCTTGGGGATGAATTCTTGATGCACAGTACCACATTTCTTGGGTGACACTTGTGGTAGGTCTTCCATATGCTTCATTGTTTTCCTGGGACGTTTTTCCGCTTTTGAAACACCCATGCCACTTGAAACATTGCGTACTACGACCCATTGCCTCATTGACATAAACTTGCCAAAGCATGCTCAGTGTTTCTGCAGCAGCAAACTTCTCAAGTTTAACACCAAATTTCACATTGGCTCTTTGTTCCAGTCCATGAGAAAGTTGCAGACTACAGCATACACATGATCACAAAAAAAAACAAATTTGACAATTTGTGAAATAAACACAGCAATGTCACTCAGCATAGTGCTTCATGAAAGTCACTGCTAGTTCTAACTGCGCACACATATGTGTGCTGCCATCTGTTGGCGCAATACAGAACTTGTCCGAAATCTTTTTGATGTCACCTTGTAGGTGAACCTGGGCAGTGAGAGAAACTCATATTGTTGTAGTGATTCTTTGTGTATAGGTAGAGGAAAGAGATGAATTTCTGCAAACCATATTTGCTACACAGGTGATATTGAGAAGGTTATCAGAAGAATGCCTACTCATTCTCTGTCTGTCTCTCTCTATCTCTCTCTCTCTCTCTCTCTCTCTCTCACACACACACTCACACTCACATGCTCTCTCTCTTACCTTTTCTTAATTCAAATTTTTCCTTCCTTCTGTTATACATTACATAATGGTAATTCTAACAGTTCTGAAGTGGTATTAAAAATTAAGTCAGAATTGTGTGTGTGTGTGTGTGTGTTATGTGCGTGCGTGTGTTGCATGCATGTGTTGTGTGTGTGTGTGTGTGTGTGTGTGTGTGTGCGTGTGTGTGTGTGTGTGTGAATGGAAGTGTTTGGGTATGTGTGTACCTGTGTGTATTTATATTTCTTTTTTTTCTGTAAGCACTCTTCGAGTTAGGTAGGTATGTTGTAAAAAGACAGCTAATCATTTTTTAGTGGATCTAATTTTCAGTAAATATTTATTTCTTATTCTGTTTTTACCACAATGTAAAGTCTACTACTATAATTTTGTGTTTCTGGTTGGTCCATTCATTCAGAACTAAGTAATAAGGATAATAAATCTTAACTGTTTTTCTTCTTCTTTTTGACAGGAGAGGAATAAATAACATGTAATATTGTACTGGGAGTAAAAACTGTGATGATTTATTAGTGGTGGTTACAATCACGGTCATCATGACAACGGTGATAGTAGTTGATATAGTCATACTACACTTGCAGCAGTATTTTTTGTTTGTTTGTTTTACCTACACGTCATACAACAATTTTTTTTTTTAATGCTGACAGAAAGTTATGTTATCAGAGGCAGCATCAATGTTTCTCAAAGATAGAGGAGATATAAACTATTTCTAGTAGATAATATAGGGAAAGTTTCTCTGTCAGATGTAAACCACAAATGCTCCTAAAGGTAGGAGGGATATGCTGGTCTCATTTGTACATTGGCAAGTTCACGATTGAACCAATTTTGTCAGATTTTCTGTTTTAGTGTGAACTATTTCTTTTGTGTTCTTGGGAAAAGAGTATGACTTCAACAGCTTCTCATTCTCTGTAACCTAGGGGTTGGCAATCTGGGGTAGATTACCCCAATTTGGTAAAAATTAAATTCTATCAACCGTCCTGCCCATGCATGTATGGAAGATGGACATTAAATGATGACAATATTTGTTGTGACCAAAATTTTTCTTCTGGCATGAGGAGGAGACAGTCAAAAAGTTGCTGCTTTTTGCAATAGCTTACCTTTGCAAACAAGAATTTTCCACTCTAATGAACATAAAAACAAAGCATAGTAATCGATTGAACCCTGAAGACTGTATCCAAATAGTTTTGACATCAAATCACCCAATTTTGATGTAATTGTAACAAAAATGAAGCCATATCACTTTCCCAAAACCTGAAGTGAAAAGTTTCTAGAAAAATCCTTTTGTTTCATAATGAGGATATTAATTTATTTTATTGCATTTGTTTTATACTTTATATATATATTACTGTATTATCCATATAAATAGATTCAATAAACTTTTTGAATTCAAAGAATCTATGATTTTCTTTCCTTTCAAATCAAGTGGAGTAATGTCGGCATAAATAAATATATTTTGGTGTAATTAGTTAAACAAATTCTCCAACCCCACTGCAATCTATAAATTCCAGGCTTTATGTCTGTGCATTGTAATAGATGAATCTTGATATTTGTTGCCATCCATAATTTCTTTCGTGTGTGTGTTTTGGTCATTGGATTTCATCCATAGTGGGGTACTACCTTAAAGAATTTTAGTCAAGCAAATCAACCTCAATACTTTTTTTTTAATCTGGTACTTATTCTATTAGTGTCTTTTACTAATCCACTAAGGTTTTGGGACATAAACAAACCAACACTGATTGTCAAGACATAAACACGCACATATATACACTACAGGCTTCCATACAGTTTCCATCTACCGAATCTGCTCACAAAGCATTTGCCTGGGCCTTTAGTAGAAGACATTTCCCCAAAGTTTTGTGCAAAGGGATTGAACCTGAAACGACATGGTTTGCAAAGTGAGCTTCTTAACACAGCCATGCCTGTGCTCATCTTGTTGATATTTATTAGCTGGGCTTTTAACCTTATTAGAACCAACTCTCATGGGTCCCGCTATTGTGCTATTACCTGTGAAGTTCAACAGTCGCTGATCTGTCATACCTCCTTGTTTTGACGATCTTGCTTGACTTGACTCTGTCATGCATTGTGTACAGAGCCTCTTTTGCAATATTCCGAGTGGTTGACATCAGAAAACTAACTAAAGTATTGTCTATAATGTGATTTGAGTTCAGATCATAGACTAAATACTGCAAAGAGATGGCCAGGACATATGAGAAGATGCTGTATTGCAACCCCATCTACTAATGATACATTTAGACATGTTTTCTTATACATACTGAACAAATCTTTAATTATTTAACTTAATAATAATAATAATAATAATAATAATAATAATAATAGTAATCTGTGCTAGTCTTTAATTAGAAATGTTGTGCTCAGATTATTGATTATTGTTTTATTGTATATTATTTTATTATTGTATTGTATATTATTTTCATTGATCTTCATTTAATAATTGATATGCTGGAAGAAATTTTGGTTGCTATTTGGGATAGATCTTACTTTCATAAGGTTATTAAAAAGTGACCATCTAATAGATATTTTAAATTTCCCAGCTTTTGAAAGCTATTAATGAAAATTTTCAAATATGATTCTATTGACCAGAATTAGTAATAGAATTATTTATATTTCAATTTTAACACAAAAGTAATCTTATTGAACTTGTTCTCCAAATGTAAACTGACATTGATAGGCTGGCTTAAGAACTATTATTATTACTGATTTCTTACTTCGGTCCAAGACATGAATTTATGGAAGATGGATGTTGCTAATGGATTTGACAAACTTCCTACTTCTATTAATTAACCTCAGATTGATGATGAAAGAAATAACCCTAATGACATTCTAATTCCAAAAAATAGGGGCTAAACAATGTAGAGATGACAGAAGCTGGTTGTTTTGCAGACTCAACCAACTCAGTCTAATGAAAATGTACACAAAACCAATAGTGATGCTGAAAAGGTTAGCAATAAGAAACATTTAATTGATACTCTCCTGGTTCTATCGGTTTACTGTCCTTTTAAAAAAGCCACTACAGATACTCTGCCAGTTCCAGAGGAGTCCAAATGATGCCAAGGAAGAACACACACATTTATGACAGCATTCTTACACTCATGGCCCAAGGCTATATACACATGTCAAGACTGAACCTCAAAACCTGTGGTTAGGATGCAAACTTTTTACCACACAGCCATGTCTGCATCTGATTCTGTAGAATCAGTAAAAGAAGACAATCCATTGCTCCTCCCCTCCCTCTTTCTTTCTCCTATTTCACTCTGTTCTTCTCTCTTGCAGTAAACAGTTCTGTTCAAAATTTCCCTTAATGTAGCAGCAGCAGCAGCAGCAGCAGCAACATTTTGCTTTATTCATTTTATAAGAAACAGCTAATTAAGTAACAAAATCACTTTAGAGGGATAGGAAGCTTGATTATGTTTTAATTTCCTTCTGCATGTATCATTTGGTTTGTTCATAGGACAGGATTCTCTCAGTTTAAATAAATACTGACACATTGAAATCAAGTTGAGATGCTACAAAAGTTGATTGATTGTAAAAGTTGATTCTTGTGAAAATGGAAATACCTCTGCCAATGAATGTTTTATCAAAAAGACTGTTGTATATGAAAAAGAAACAAAGAAACACTATTACTATGTAGCAGAAACTATTGCTTTGAAGTCATTTTAATTTTGATTATATCAGATACAAAAATAAATTAAATGTTACAATTGAAATTGATAATATGTTTTAAGAAATTGCTGTGTATTTGTGTGTCATTTTTGCCTGTAAATGATCCGTGGTATGATTTTGTGTGTGTGCGCATGCTCTCCACTCCACCTTTTTTTATACACAAAAATACATGCTATTTTATACATGCTATTTTTTACATATATAGGATAATAAAATGTGTTGCAGGTTTGGGCATTACTGTATAAGATATCTGCTTTATTTTTTTGTTATTCAACTCTAATATAGTGGTGTGCTTTTTCACTGGGAAGATTAAAGAAAATGTCTTGTTTAAGGTGAACAACACAATCTTTTGTAAAGTTTTGAACTCATAGTATGTTTAAAAACATTGAATTCCTAGTCTCCTTAATTAAGGTTATGTTGAGGCAAAATGTCTCTCCTGTCTCTCTGACCAATCCCCAACCATAAAACCTTTTTAGCATCCAATGTACGTGATATTTAGCCTAAATGAATGGTGAGCAAGTTTGAATACTGTATACAAAGAACTTCATTTGTGAAATATGTTCGTTTTAGTCTATGTATTGTCATCACTAACAGTTTTCAATTATTAATGATATAGGCAAGCAATTAACTATCTGAAAAAACTGTGTTACCTAAATAAACATAACCTCTTTAGACTGGCAGCCAGCTGTGACACTACTAGTATTTCTTTCTGTAAAGTTGCTATGTTTGCAACTGTGATTCTGACTGTATCTAGGATGAGCTTATTAGATATGCAGGTATTATAACAAGGTCCATGTGAAAGTGGGTAGCCAGCACCACAGCATGCTGGAGCTACACAAAATCATTGGAGTTACATGCAAAGGTTGGCAGAGTCTTAGTTCTTCCCATTTCCAAAGATGGAAGAAAGGTGGGCCGTGAACCAGGCAGAATTGCAGAACCAGGAGGAAGAAATAATGTAAAGAACTGTGAAGCTGGCATCTCAGGCTGCCTGGATTAAATGGGGACTCTCCAAGATGAAGGTCACATGGACGTACCTCTGGAGACTGGAATTTTTTACATATCTCTTTCCTGCTGTGGGCAGTCCCAACACCAACAAACCTGCACAGATGGGGTTTGAAGGAAGACCAGGTACAAAATAGCACTTACTCAAGGAAGATACAAGTGGTGCCATGACAAGGTGCTTGCAGCACTCACATCCTGGAACAAAAAAGGTTCAAGAAACATCAGAAGAGGAAACCAACAGCAGCAATTAAGTTTGTGAAAGGAGAAAAGCCAGTGAGGACAGCAATAAACACAAAAAAAAAAAAAAAAAAGAAAAAAAATCCCCACTTACTACCTGAATCCCAATCATGGAATATGAAAGTGAACCTGGGGGAGAGACTGAAGTTTCCCCAGGTTGTCCATACAACCCTGAGACCAGAAGTGGTTCTGTGGTCTATATAGATCAAGAAGATAATCTTGATTGAGCTTACAGTCCTGTGGGAAGAAGGGTGTGATCAGGCCTAGAAATTGAAGCATGCCAGGTATGAGAACCTTCCACTGGATTGCAGGGAGAAGGGATGGCAGTTATGGCTTTTTCCAATTGAGGTTGGCTTTAAGGGGTTCCCTGCCCAGTCAGTGTGGAAGATGCTTACAGCCATGGAATGAGAAGGAGTGAAGGGTGGCTGTGTGCAGGATGGGAGAGGCAGCTGAACAAACCTCTTGTTGGTTATGGAGCAAGTGAGAGGAGTTAAGCTGGAAGCCAGAAGGAGATGAAAAGCAGTGATTTGGCCACCTGTGCTGACCCGCCAATGGGAGGGTGTTATGGTTCAGGGTCAAAACATTTGATGATCATTGGGTACCATCTGATGACATCAGTTCTTCCTGACTGCAGTACCATTCACTTTGGTGTGTGGAAAAGAAGCACCTTCTTCTAGGCGTTATAAAAAACACACGCATGCATGCACACACACACACGCGTGCGCATACACACACACAATAAGACCTTCACAAATGAACAATCTCGGAAATGAACTGATTTCTTAGACAAAAGTTTTGGCAAAAGCAGGGTTGAAATGTTTAACATGAAACAAGGAGGATGATGATGATGATGATGGTAATAATGTCAGAATGTAGAAAAATAATGAAATATTTGGCTTTCATGCCATCATAACTACTACTTTAAATCTGCAAAGTGATTTTAGCTTCTTTCTTGCATCCTGTGCTAGGAAATACATGAAAACCATTGTTCAAAAGTTATGCTGAAGAGGTCCTTGGATTCTGTTTGTGGGCTAGGAGGCCAGGGTTCTAGCAACCAGCTAACCTTATATGTGAAGTGGAGGTGAAATCTACAATAGTAATTTATGTAACTCATTCAGCCGTGAATGAGAATATGAGATGTAACATTCATACCTTGTTCCATGAACAGTGTAAGAGAGGTGCTTCTGAAAATCAAATTCTCATGATATTAATGGGCTATAAATACTGAATGTATGACAAGAAAGCAAAAAAAAAAAAAACAACAACAACAAAAAAACCATAAACTGTTAGGGAAACTTTTTTTAAACAAACATTTTACCTTTAATTTAAAGACTTAGTTTATAAATCAACAATTAAAAAAGCAAGTGGAAAAAATCAGTGAAATCCTAGTCAAATTTATTGGTTCAAGTAGGTAGTATGTTACTTATCTGTGATTTGTAAAAAAAGAAGAAAAAGACTTTTTTCTGTCTGTATGGATATTTTGTTGATAATAACAGGGTTTAATTTGATGATCTAAAACAGCTGTTTAAATTGTATTCACTTGGGAACAACCAGAAGCAATGAATTCATGTTACACGCAGAGAAGTGTCAATTTGTAATCAAATCTGAATGCACAAATGTAGAATAATCACAGTTAATTTAACACATTTCAAAATAACTGCTTGTAGCTATAGTAAACTTTATTATTTTATTGTTAAATGAACTTATTTTTATAAACTTAAGTTTTCCCAATGCTCCAGTATTAACTGATAAAGTATGCATATTGATGCATACTCCTGTTGATGTAATGATATGGATTTGATGAAATGTGCATATTTGTTTGCATTTTACACTTAGATGTTCTACGCTTATTTTAACAGTGGAAATTACCTCTGTCATGTGACTCCTTTCCAATTAGTGGTCACGGATTCAGTCTTTGACAGAATTTGGATTCATAACTCCCAAACTCCAAACTCAAGCTCTTTAAACTTTCAAGGCTCAGCAATTATACTTCATTTCATAATTATTTATTTTATAAATCCTGGCTGTAGTAAGAAGCTTGCTTCCCAACCACATGGTTCTGGGTTCAGTCCTACTGCATGGCACCTTGGGCAAGTGTCTTCTACTATAGCCTTGGCCGACCAAAACCTTGTGAGCGGATTTAGTAGATGGAAACTGAAAGAAGCCCATTGTATATATCATTCATCATCATCATCATCATCGTTTAACGTCCGCTTTCCATGCTAGCATGGGTTGGACGATTTGACTGAGGACTGGTGAAACCGGATGGCAACACCAGGCTCCAATCTAATTTGGCAGAGTTTCTACAGCTGGATGCCCTTCCTAACGCCAACCACTCAGAGAGTGTAGTGGGTGCTTTTATGTGTCACCCGCACGAAAACGGCCACGCTCAAAATGGTGTCTTTTATGTGCCACCCGCACAAGAGCCAGTCCAGGGGCATTGGCAGCGATCTCACTTGGCTTGCCGGGTCTTCTCACGCACAGCACATTTCCAAAGGTCTCGGTCAGTAGTCATCGCCTCGGTGAGGCCCAATGTACGAAGGTCTTGCCTCACCACCTCAGCCCAGGTCTTGCCTCACCACCTCAGCCCAGGTCTTCCTGGGCCTACCTCTTCCACGGGTTCCCTCAACTGTTAGGGTGTGGCACTTTTTCACGCAGCTATCCTCATCCATTCTCACCACATGTCCATACCAGCGCAATCGTCTCTCTTGCACACCACAACTGATGCTTCTAATGTTCAGTTTTTCTCTCAAGATACTTACACTCTGACGGGTATTCACATTGACATTACACATCCAACGGAGCATACTGGCTTCATTCCTTGCGAGCTTACGTATGTCCTCAGCAGTTACAGCCCATGTTTCACTGCCATGTAGCATGGCTGTTCGTACGCATGCGTCATACAGTCTGCCTTTTACTCTGAGTGAGAGTCCCTTTGTTGCCAGCAGGGGTAAGAGCTCTCTAAACTTTGCCCAGGCTATTCTTATTCTAGCAGCTACACTTTCAGCGCACCCACCCCCACTACTAACTTGGTCGCCCAGATAGCGGAAGCTATCGACTACCTCTAGTTTTTCACCCTGGAATGAGATAGAAGTTGTTTCCTGTTTGTTTACAGTCTTTATTGCACCTGAACATCTGCCACAAACAAAAACTAACTTGCTAGTTAACCTGCCTTTGATGTTGCTGCACCTCTTATGTGTCCATAGCTTGCACCGGGTACATCTTATAGAGTTACTACCTACTCCTTTTCTACATACTGAGCAGGGCCATCTACCTGAAGGGGTAGGATTATATATATATATATATATATACTTATGTATGCATTTGTGTCCCCCCATCATTGCTTGACATTGATGTTGGTGTGTTTACATCCCTGTAACTTAGCAGTTTGGCAAAAGAGACCGATAGTATTAGTACTAGGCTTACAGAGTATAAGTCCCGGGGTCAATTTGTTTGACTAAAGGTAGTGCTGAAGTTTGGCCACAGTCAAAGGACTGAAACAAATAAAAGAATATCAATGGCGTTACTTTGTCATTAAAGGATATCTCTGTGCTCAGCAGAGTTGAAACATCAATTTAATCTTTAAGCTGCACTAAAATAATACAAGTAAAGTTTAGTGCCTTATAACATCCGAAGGGAAGTCACCATCAGCAGCACCTGGTTACCTCCTATTCATAATTAGTTACTGATAAAACTGTTTCATGTGTTGCTTGTTTTGCTTCCACTCCTACCTCTTGCAGCTCTTAAACTCTCTTTCACTCCTCAAGTCTTACCACTACATTCAGGCAGTCACCAAATATGGACATTTCTCTGATTATACTATCAGTCACGGAGGCAATATATTGATAGCTCCTCTTCAATCCCTCTGAAATAGCACAATCAAACTTAGTCTTCTATCCTTGCCTAATTCTTCATTATTTCTCTATAAAGATTTTCCCCAGTCAGTGGAAATATGCTACAATATATTTCCTCCTCAAAAAGTGCAGCTGTTCTAAGTCTACCAACTAACTTATTGCTGTTTCTTCCATAGTCTCAATAGTGTTGGAGAAAATCTCAAGCCACCACCTTTCTCTCTACTTAATGACTGCCAGCAGGATTTCTGTTGAATACCTATTAGAGATTTGCTCTCTTTGCGCCACACATCAATGTCTAACATGTCCACCTCACTCCTTTGCCCCTTGAGACCTTCAAAAGAGGCAGTTACTCTTCACATCAGCTCTTTCTGGCATTTTAATTCTGGTTTGCCACAAGGTTTCATTGTTTCTATTCTATCAAACTTTTACACCTGCTAAAATGATCCCACCCATCACATCTTAGCCTTTTATTTTACTAAGTCAACTACAGTGCATCTTTGAATATACATTTCTAAAACAGTCTAGCAGAAACATGGCTACCTAGTTAAATATCCAAAATAATGCCATTCATCAGATTTATAAGATCTATTTCCAAATGTAACAAACATCAAATCACTGATATGTGGTTTTGTCTCTCTTTATCTCATCTATTGCTATTACAACAGTTCTCCCCATCTATATTAACTGACTAGATACCCACTTCACTCAAACTCCCTTCACATTCTAGTTAGTCTTTCTTTTGTCATTGCTATGTGTATCATCCTGCTAGATCTACACCAAACGGTTTGTCCACACCTTGCTAGAACATCAACCGTGTGAAATTACCACACCCCCATATTTTATGCTTTTCCTTCAGACATCAGTCTACTAGCACTCAAACTAAACATTAGTTTGTTAGATTCTGCAAAGTCCCTGACTAGTTAATTAATGAAAAATAAATTGCAAGTATCATAGATTCATTTCACTTCACTAAGGTCACTAATATTCTTAGATTTGGTATAAGTAGCAGTTTCCATTTTTTAACTCCCTAGCAACAGTTTCTTGTAAGAAACTGCGTTTCTATGCTAAATACTTAGGTGAGGAGCAAAAGTATGTTTTGGTGAAGTTAATCTGGAAATGCTGAAGTATGAAAAGTCTTGCAAGAGTACAAAGTTCAGTTAGGTGAGGGGAGAGGACTTTCTGCTGGGAGAATAAAGAAAGGAGTAAAGTACAAGAGAAAGTGGGCGGAGCAGAACAGTCACTTGCTACACAGCTATTTGCATTTCAGATGAGAAGGTGGGAGTAGTGTTAATTTCTTTCTGTTTTGGTGGTGTGTTAATTTTTATACCATTTTATTTCCATTTCAACTTAGCTTTTACTCTACTGCTTTATGTTATCTTAAGGTACATATCTTTTCTGAATGTATTTCTATTTTCACAATATCAAGCGATTTCAAAGACTTTGGCCAATGTCATTCTGATTACATACTCTAACCAGCAAATTCTTGTTTTATTTCAAGTGTAACCAGATTTCTTTTAGAACTACTTGCTTAAAATCTTGCTGAACCAGTAAATCACACAGATTTCCAACAGACAGTGATTATAAAACAACTTGTTTTTATCGTTAATGTTGCTGTTAAAGAATTTGATATTGATCTTCAGTCTCTAACGTTTGGCCTCACACATATTTTGTTTCACTTGACTGAGCTGCATTACCTTTATTTATCAAGCTTCTAAAGATATGAGAAGCCATTAACTTCTAGTGGGTTTACTCATTCACAGCATTGGGAAAAGTGAAGTTGATGGTCTTTGACATAACTTGTCATATAGATATATTGGTTAAACCTGGTTTATCAGAATGTTGCATTAAGCTTGTTATACTTGCACATGTTGCTAAAGGAATCCTGGTTAAGTTAGTAATTTACTAAATGTAGGACTGTTTGCTGGAGAAAGAGGATACTCCAAAGTATATCAGTCTATTGTGAAGATGAAGGTTAGTGAGATGATACATCTTGGTAAACTTCATATTGAAGTTGGTCATTTTGGAATCACTTGAATTTCTCATAGAATTTCCTTATTTTTGACAGATACCTTATATAAGCCTAGCATTGGTGCGGGCTGTTATGCATACTGCCAAATGTGTTTTTGAAGTCAAGTTTAATAATTGAAGGAATTGCTGCTCTCTGATATTTCTTTGTTTAAAAGTCTGATCTTTGTCTCTTATTTATGAAGCATGAGTATTCTTTTCTCAGTTTGTTGCCATTAGTTGTCCTATTCCCATAGTCCAGTTGAAGAAGGTGGGCAGAATTAAAGTTCAAAGGTTATAAACACTTATGATATGATATACTTTTCTTTTCTCTCTCTATTCTGTTTATCTCCTACACTGCTGTTAGCAATTCATTATATAAAGTATGTTTTGATAATGGCAAACTAAAGTCTTCTTTTATTGATTCATTTAAAAAATGATCTTTTAACATTGTATCCACTTAAATACCTTTGCCGAAGAAATTTGCTTCTTTCCATTCTTCTTTGACTTCAATTATTTCTGCAAATAATCTTTTACAGTCTTCTTAGTGTTGCCCATTATTTCCTGTTACCCATTATTTCCTGTTTAGTGGACACCTTTAATTTTCTTAAACAAGTAGTTTAAAACAAACATACATACAAAGTTTTCGTACTTCATCACATTGTTCTGAAAAACTGCTGGATCACATAAAACTGGTGCTTCATTGTAGCATTAAGAAAAATAATAGGTGCTGGTAACATTCCCTGAAGAATTTTGTTTTCATTGCTGATATGTAATTGAAGTGAGGAGGCCTGTATCAGTTATAAATAGTTTTGGTGAATGTCCAGTGTTTTGTCCTCTTCTGCCACATTCAGTTATTTTATATGAGTAGCTAAAGCTATGTTTTTTAGTTGATATGTAGCAACATTCTAGAGTGACACAACAAGGTGCTAAGTGTTCTTCAGCAAGATCTTCAATAGATATTCCAGTCATTTGAATTTTATAAAGCTTCCTCTGCTACTGTAATCTTCACAAAAGCAATGTATATATGTATTCCCTTTTCACAACTGTATGGGGTTAAATAGCTAGGATTGAAATTCCTTCTCTGCTTCTAACCTGACTGCATATCTATATAATAATCTGCTTGCTTGTTCACCCATTATACATTAGTTAGGGAGGTGGAGGTGGAGTAAGAATGACAGAGAGAGGGGGGTGAAGAAAGAAGAGAGGAAGAAGTAGAAAAGTGATTAATAGTAATACGCTTAGGCCAAATGCGTCACGTGGTCGGCTGAAAATAGAGGTGAAGAATGAGAGAAAAAGAGGGAGAGAGAAGTGTTAACGATGTGCAGTGGGGTGGGGGAAGGAATACTTATTACATGGTTAAAAAATTAGCTGAAGGGAAAGAGAGAGAGAGAGAGAGAGAGAGAGAGAGGACAGGGGAGGCAGTTATATATATTCTTTTACTTGTTTCAGTCATTTGACTGCGGCCATGCTGGAGCACCGCCTTTAGTCGAATCAAATCGACCCCAGGACTTATTCTTTGTAAGCCTAGTACTTATTCTATCGGTCTCTTTTTGCCGAACCGCTAAGTTACGGAGACCTAAGCACACCAGCATCGGTTGTCAAGCGATGTTGGGGGGACAAACACAGATACACAACATATACACACATACACATATATATATACATATATACGACGGGCTTCTTTCAGTTTCCGTCTACCAAATCCACTCTCAAGGCTTTGGTCGGCCCGAGGCTATAGTAGAAGACACTTGCCCAAGGTGCCACGCAGTGGGACTGAACCCGGAACCATGTGGTTGGTATGCAAGCTACTTACCACACAGCCACTCCTACGTCTATGATATATATATATATATATATATATATATATATATATATATATGTATGAGAGAGGCAGATAGTGGTGGTGGTGTTGATAGTGAAAAGTTTTTTTTTTTTTCGTTGAACTAATTCTTTTTTTTATAGTGACCATCACTTAATGCCTAAGTGCAATTATTTATCAGTGCTTGCTTAAAAAAATTGTTATTTGTTTATAAGGGTTAATTTAGCCTAAACTTTGGGTTTACAAGAAACACGGTTGCAAGCTGCCCGAGAAAGGATGCACAGATATAGAACATGGATCAGAGAGGAACAGTGAGAAAAGATACAATAAAAAGAGGAAAAAGACCGACGGAGACATGAGGAAATGTTGAACGTTAAAGAAGCTAAACTATGAATGCTATAAAAATGCAAATCATGCTTTCTTTCTTAAATGGGTCCTCTGAATTTTTTTTCCATTCCTTGAAATTTCCACAGGTCCCACTAATAAATATATAATTGAGGATTTAATGCATTCAATTGTATAAACGAACTCAGTATAGAAGTGTATATTATATGGAAGTTGAAACTTCCATGATTTCCACTCCAAGTTTGACCCTCAAGTATGCACATGCAACAGACTCATCTGGGATTGGTGAAGCTTCAGACTCCAATATTCTGTATGTGTGTGCCTTTAAATCAGGGGCTTTTTGTTTTTTTTGTCATGTTGTGTCTTTTTATGTGTCATAACTTATCAAATCAACAAGTGAGTTAATTTTTACAAAAGTACCAGACTAATAAATAAGTACTGGAATTTATTGATTAAATTTTTGAAGCTAGTCTCACCAGCATGACCTCAATCCAGTGATTGAAACTAGTAATAAAATAAAAGAATATAGATGTTTGTGTGCATTATCAAATATTCTTATGCTTTTTTTTTGTTGCTTTTTTTTAATTAAATAATTTCAAACATTATATAGTTCAGAAATTGAGGCATGTTGTGGTTCAGCCCAGTCAGCTCTGGTTCACCTTCCTATAATCAAAGATGTTCCCATCAAGACCGTCTTGTCTTTTTATAATATCTAATCTGTACTTCCATTTTTAAGATGGTAAGGTGTAATTTGAGGAAAATTTGGCTACTATTTCTAGTTGATCAAATGATCACTTACAGGTTCCTTCACTGAAATGTGGAGCTGGGGTTTTGTATACACAAATATGTTCTAGCTGAATCAAGATGTCAAGTAAATCATTTGGTAAAGCTATACCATATTTAATTAATATAATTCATTCTGTAGTTTTTTAATAGCATATAAATCAATTTAGATTATTAATTTGCACATCTAAACAGATTTTTCTATCATCTTATTTATTTATAGATACTGTGATGGCATTTCTTTCTGTAGTTCTTTTTACTTTGTATTTTTCAAAATAAACCTGTTCAAAATTAGTGTGATGTGATCTTTATAAAATATATATAAATGTGATATGATCTATGTAATATATATATATATATATATATATATATTTTTTGGTTTTAGTATACTTTTTAAAATTTATGTTTTTCAGTTGTAGTTTGTAATAATATATTTTTCTGAACTATCAATTTGATTTATTTTTTTCTAAATTTGACATATGTATAAATTTCCTTGCATTTTATTTTAAATACTTTCTTTTTTTTTTTTTTTTTACATTTTCTTTTTAACTCAGTGCGTTCATAGTTAATGTGACAGAGTGTTTGTTTTCAAACAAGTATGGATAGAGTAGCCCTCCCAGCAAATTTTTCCTTTTCATTGTTTGTTGTCAGGTTTTGTTATATCTGGTTTGAAATGTCAAAATTAGTCTTTCAAAATATTCAGTTTGATCATTCAGATACCTATTTTCTCATGGTCAACTGTATATGGACTGTTTATAGAGTTAGAAACCAGTATAAACTGTACACATTTGTTCCTAAAATAGAATACATTTAGAATATTTCTTAGAAAATATCATAATCACTTTCAATATTTTGTTTCATCTTAGATTATATATCTTAGCAGATCTAGAATATATCTTAGCAGTAGATTATATCTTAGCAGATCTAGAATATATCTTAGCACTAGATTATATCTTAGCAGATCTAGAATATATCTTAGCACTAGATTATATCTTAGCAGATTTAGAATATATCTTAGCACTAGAATATATCTTAGCACTAGATTATATCTTAGCAGATCTAGAATATATCTTAGCACTAGATTATATCTTAGCAGATCTAGAATATATCTTAGCACTAACCCTAATTTTTCATTAATCGTAAACAAATTCAAAAAGAGTCCAGATCTCCTGCTGAAGGTGAAAAAAAAAAGACCAAAATATTTGATCACTGAGTTCTTTATGAACCCAACCAATACCAGATACTTAGCCCTAGTTATACACGAGTCTCATTTAGATGACCTTGTAACATGATAAGTGTTTGAAAATTTGAAAACAGCAAAAAGCACTTACACAAAAACTTCCATCAGGTCAGTGAATTTTAAGTTTTTATATCTATAATTGATCAATTTTAATTTTAAGGAAATCTTTTTCAAATACACACACACACACACTCTCTCTCTCTCTCTCACACACACACACACACACACACACACAACTGATATTTATAGTTTATAGTGTTACACGATAATGTGCACCTAACAAATATGACATATGCACATTTATTTGCCACTTGATAATATTATATGATGTGTAATCTTTGAACTGTGTCTTTCATTTAAGCATTCTTTCCTATAAACTGAGTGTGTTTCAAGTCGCTTTGGCTGCAAAGTTTCCTTTTTTTGTACTCATAAAGCATTTTGTGCCTTAAATGCTCTTTAGCATTTTAGAAAGGGTTTTAATCAAAGAAATTTTAATTTTATTATTCTATAAAATAATATTTAATTAGTCTAAATGTACACAAATGCATAAAAATAGTTTTTAATTTCATTAGACATTCTAAAATACTATTAAATTTCATTCAATTTTAAAGAAGGTAAAATCAGACAGAACTTATGGGATGACCTGTAAAAATATTTAATATTCACATAATCTACATACATATTTTCACACACAGGCATGAATAAAATATTTGCACAATATTTAGAATCAATACTTGATTGGAGCAATCTTTAAAAGGTCTGTCAAACTCTAGTAGTAAAGTAGGTTTTTATTTATTTATTTTGTTAATATATATAAGATGATGATGAATCTCAATCAACTTTTCACAAGCTGAATTTACAGTATGAAGCTTATTAAATGAATGATGAATATAATCAACATTTGAAGACATAACCAGGGGAATTAGTTGTATCTTGTTCATGGGTGGCAGTTGTTGCTTTGCTCTGATCTAGCAGACCGGTTATAATGGTATGCTAGCCACAAGGTTCCCATCTTTTTCTTATGCATTATTTTATCTGGAACTATATTATCTAACAGTAAATTAGAATTTGAGGTAGGTTTGGCTGCTATTTCTAACAAATTGGGTAACCATGTAGAACAGTCATGAGCAAACTGCAGCCTTCAAGACTTTCTGAATGGCACATCAATGAAAAATGTCTCGGCATTCTCTTTTAGTTGTGTGGCCTACCTGACAATAAGCTGTGTCTCATGTGGCTTGCTTCTTGAAAAAGGCTGCCCATGCCTGATCTGGAATCTTTCTTGTTTGCTCAACATGCAGGTAGTTATGCATATATGTGTGCTATATTGTCCTATGATGTGTTGATAAGTCTTAAGTGAATGTCACGAAGGAAAAAGAGAAAATTGCTGAGTGATTAAGGTGTTGATATCTCATCCATGTGGAGTGTAGTTAGATTATATCTTGTTACTTGTACTGTGATATGTCATAGGCAAGGCACAAAACCTCTCCCACCACCATGATGATTTATACAGAGAAAAGATAAGTATCAAGATCAGTGGTTGCACAGAAAATCAGTTAGCTAAAAAGTGTCATTTATTTTGGTGGTTTATCATGCGTTGTCAGCCATAATATATCCTGATGAACCAAATCAGTGACTCGCATTTTATTCCCAGTGATAACTAATGTATTCACTCTCTGTAAAAGTCCCTGTGAAAGGCAGAGATAAGGATTGCAGTCCCCATTTTCTTCATCTCTGGAAGTTGTTAGCTTGTTTAAAAGCCACTGATAGATACCTTTTATCACGGAAGCTGAGTTAATTGGCTTGTTAATCACAATTATTTTCATAGACTATCTTGAGAGCAAAATTCTCATATGAAAATAAAAGGTTAAAAGCACTGTGTAACATGATTTTTGTCTTTGAGTAGCAACTGTTATTTCCTATTTGCTGACCCCCTAGAAACTATGAAAAATGGCTAATATTTCCTTCAAACTTCGCTTTTGTTACATTTATTCAAACCCCAAAGAATCCCTCTCAACACATGGTTATGATGCTCTCCCACTACTACATCTCGTGATTAGAGAGGCACATAGTGTTAGGGACATGCTCAAGTGGTGAACGTGAAGCAAATCTGTGGTATTGAGCAGAATATTTGCTATAATGATATTTCTGCTTCAGCAACTCAGCACTGAATCTGTGTGAAATGGAATGGGAAATAGGTCAGTTTCAAAACAAGTGACAAAAGCAAAGTCTGAAAGGAACAGTGGTCATTTCATTTGATTTCTAGATAGAAGCAAATGAGAAATAATACTTACTGACCAAAGACAAAAAAAAAAAAAAAATTGTTAGTTAATGGATTTTAAGTGTACTTGTTCAGAACTGTCTTAAAGATGTTGCTTTTCTGTAGTTAAACATTTACTAGTCTAACCTTGCAGCATCTTATTTTCATGGTGTTTAAAGTGTCTCATGTTTCGGCATATATTTGTTTGACCTCTTGAAAGAAATATATCTCTAGTTTTACTCAACTTTTCCTCTTATATTGTTGTTATGCTGTGTATTGTGTATGACTTGTGTATAACTGTTGTGTTTAGTACTTTCTAAGTCCACCAAACTGTAAATAGGTACCTCTAAGAAGATACATCAGTGTATATGATTGCATATAAATGTTTTGCTGCTTTGGAGTGCTGAGATAGAAGCTTAGAGAAGAGTGAAGTCTGCTACACTGGCTTGCCATTGTAACAAATACCAAATGAAAACAAGATCTGTGCTGGGCCTTATGTCCTATTGCATTTTAGGAGTCATAAACATACATACTTTTCTGTGGTTTATATAATGTTTCAGAGATGAAACATTATATATTTATGCTCAAAGAGTTTACAAATAGTGAATTCAAGAGAGCGGTTGATACCATACCAAAAGAGAATGCAAATTGTTGAGTTTGCAGAGTGCCTGACAGTTCACATTATGTCACTAGTTCTGAATTCTTTTCATAGCCATGTTTGTTTAGGAAATACAGTTGCTATTATTTAGCTCCAGGCCAAAGAAGTTTCCTGCCTGACTATCCCATCTTTTACTCAGACATAATGCACCTGGGACTACATCATCTAATGTATCCTATTTGCATGAGTTTTGGTTGTTAGGTCAACTAATCCCTTCAACACATTTTCATTGGCTACAGTTAGTATAGTGTTCAGCTGTAAACAAAGCAGTTTTGTAAGTGTGTTCCTTGCTTTCAAGTGCTCCAGTGGATGGGAAAGTTACCAGGAATAAAACCCGATCCTGTCTAAAGGGGGATGGAAATTAGTGATATATATACTTTTTCTTCATATTCTTGAGATTTGAGAAATGATTGACTTTTTGGGGAAATATAAAAGCTAGGACATATTTCCTTAATTTTCAAAAAAACTTTAATCCTACATTATTATTAAGAACGGTGCAAGGGATACAGAAAGTGGTCTGTTTTTACTTCCATTATTTCCAAACAAAATAAATGCAAGTAAGATATTGAAAGTTTTGTGAATCAAATAACAAAAGAAGAGGAACATGGCTGGATTGTTTAATTAATTAGAACCAATTACATTACTAATTATTTTATGTTAGACATTGAGAAACAGATCATGTCGGGCATTTCAAAAATTATTCCATTATTTACTATAGGGAGCTGTACTTGCACTGAATTCTTGATTACTGAGTTGTGAGTTTGTGTTCTGTATCAACTAACCCACTTAAAATTCCATGCCTATTTAAGAATTGTTTATACCTTTATTCTAATTTTTATTGATATTATCATTATGGGATTAAGATTCAGTAAAAATGTCTTTTGTATTTAGTTATGTCTCATTATGCCAGACCCAAGTTCCCTTTTTCTTTCCCAGTTCAATAAAATATGCACTAGTCAAGTACTTCGATTGATTTACTTGAGAGAATGTTCCTACCCGAATTTGTGTCCTTGTGCCAGTGTTAGAAATCATTATTATATTAAAATAAATAACTATATTTCGTTTTTGGATTTGGTTTGCAAGATTCTTTATGTAAATTTGTGTGTTGAAGCATATTTCATTTACTGTAGGTATGTAGATGACATTAATATTCTAGTTAAGCCCAACTCTAGTAACGGTAATGTAGAAACCAAGAGGAGCATAATGGAGAGCATCCAGCACGTAGCTAACTCCATCCACCAAAGTATCAAAGTAACTATAGATTACCCCACTAGGCACCCTAACAATAGACTCCCTGTCCTTGATACTGAACTTTGGTTAGAGACTGTGAACAACAGAGTGTATATAAAGTGCATTAAGTAATCATTGTATTTCAATTTCTTTCTCTTTTCAATGAGTAGCAGCAGATGAGCGACTCTCTTTCCATACAGACACAACAGAGGCTGTACTTTCAGGTTTTTTGGGATAAAGTTTTCAGAAATAACCCAATAGGTTCACCATCAATTCCGTGAAATATTCATGAGTTCCACTAGTTCTTATTGTCACTTTCATCATTTCTCTCAGGTATCCATATAAAGTTTCCAGTTAAAAAAAAAAAAAAAAAATTCACTAAGGTTTCTTTTTTTTTTTGTGTTATTTTTTTTTTATTGCTGTTGACTACTCTTTATTTAGTTTTCTTCAGGTAATTGTTTTTATATTTTAAAAGGAAAAAATTGAATCAATACAGTTTATTGTTTTTAAGCCGAAATTTATTTTATCTTATTTGTTAATTATTTTTAGGAATTCATTAGCAGAAAAACCAACTCCTCCCAACAAACATGATTAAGGTAAGCAAGTAGATTAAAACTTAACCCCTACCTTTACACAAACCTATAGTACTAAGAAGAGGATGCAATTTATAGTTTGAATACAATCTGAAAATATTGTGTATGATGGTTAGCAATAAGTTCAGTGATAAAATGTTTTGTAATGTCCTGCCAGCATGATCTTAGGTGTTCTGCCACTGAAGCTGTTCATCTTCATATACTGTGTGACTAACATAGAGATCATTTTGTCTCTCTCTCTCTCTCTCTCTCTCTCTCTCTCTCTCTCTCTCTCTCTCTCTCTCTCTCTCTCTCTCTCTCTCTCTCTCTCTCACTCTCTCTCTCTCTCTCTCTCTCTCTCTCTCTCTCTCTCTCTCTCTCTCTCATTAAATCATAGCCAGATTTATAGGCAAAATAAGTCTACAATTCAGAATGGAGAAATTGTGATGGCATAACAGTCTTGCTTTTCTGAAGTGTCTTATTAATCTAAATGAAATGAAATGTTTTTGATATTTTATTAAAATTAGGTTCATGATAATCTTGATTTTCTAGTGGCTTATCACTATAGAGCAGTAATTGCTCTTGTTTCCACACAGATCCACTGCTCAGACATTAGTCATGAAGTGCATGTGAGATAAAGGTGGTTGGGCATTAAAGGCACAAAGCAATAGTGATGACTAACTGCTCAAGTGTGAACTTGTTTTCTCTATGGATGACATTGAGTGAAATGTATCAAGTAACAGTGGAAAGCTAAAAAAATCTTGGGAAGGAATATAGTCAGGTCTGATGTGGATGCTGGAGCTCACAAACAATGCTACAAATGGCAATGTGATGCACTCAAACTGATCGAACTTGTCTACTACTACAAATTTGAAGTAACTGGACATCATCATCATCATCATCATCATCATCATCATCATCATCATTGTCATCGTCATCATCATCATTTAACATCCATGTTCCTGTCTGGCATGGGTTGCACAACTTTTGTATTGAAGAATTGTGTGCTGACTTGATTGCAATGGACATTTCAGCTGGAAAAACCTCCACAGGAATGTTTTGATTTGTAAATTGTAAGCATCACAGAGTAAGAATTTTATAGCATTTAGAATGTGAACTGGTTCGGTTTCAAGATCTTTGCTTTTTTCACTTAAATTCTTTAGTGACTCTCCTACTTATTAAATGCACTACTTGTGTTTCAATAATTTTGAAAATATTTGGAGGGATTTAATAAAATAACATTTTTACATTATTGTGCAGGTGGATGGAATGTAAGTTTATTTTTTTTTAAAACATAAAGTTTATATGCATATTGCAGCTTTTGGTGGTCTTATTTGTAGCGAGCATCAAGCTGATATTTATATCTTGGAGTTGTGTTCATGAGTGATGGGTGGCAGGAGGGGAATTGGATGCTAGAGCTGCAGGTGTTGGCTGAGTCATATGCCAGCATCAGCATCCGATCCTCAAAAGAGATGAGGCTGGTAAAACAGCAAACTTGCTGTCTTCAGTTTGTCTTTCATATCTGTCCTCACTTATTGTCATGAGTGTTGGGTAATGACTGAAAGTGTACAATTGCAAATGGCTGTAAACGGGTTCCCCTGAAGGATCTCGAGGGTAACATTACTTGACAGGCTGCATAGCTTGGAAATGTGAGAATATCTCCAAATGAACTGCCACTTCTCTGTATTGAGAGGTCACAACTTCAGTACTACAGACTTGTGATTAGAATATTGCTGGAAAGAACCATAAGATGGATCCTTCAAGCTTAGTCAACTAATAGGAGAGGTAGGAATAGACCAAGAATGAGATGACTGGATAATATCCATTGTCTGTTGGTCATGTTTTGAAATCCATTTGGAAAAGGTAATGGTGGTTGCTTTTGAGAAGATCCTATGGAAGAGGTGCCTGAGGACTCTACTCCCATGACTTTCTCAAGAGTAATGGGCAGAGAAAATGGATAGACGGAAGTTGATATAGAATGTTTTAATTGAAATATGAATATTTTATAATGTGGATGGAGGTGTATTATGGAACTGAGTGGCCTTGAGCAGGTTGGTGTCAATTGGCTGAACATTCATAATATTCCTGAGAAGAGCAAAAACAAAAAGCAATCTCTTTTCCAGTATTCTATAAACCCCAAAGATTATCATCTCTATAAGAAGTCAATCAATAATTTGCATTGTACAACATTTGGCATAAATAATCAAAATATTTGTATGCTCACTACAAATTATTATCTTGTTATCGTGCATATTTTGGTTTTGTTTATAGTTTATTCTTGCGTTGATAAGTAGCTAATGTTCATTATCTTAGCAGTTGGTAACATTGATATCACATCAAGCACAAGTGTCTGTTTTTTTATCAAACCTGACTGATATCCCCTGATATCAACAGCAACAGGGTAAATTGTCTGGTTTTTCTCCTCTGCTTTATACTTATTAACGCAACTGACACTGATAAAATAGCAAGCACAGAGAACTGTCTGTGTTTGTATTAATGCTTTAGGATTACAATAAAGGCAACTGACATTAATTATATAACAGCAGACAAAAATACTTTATCCTACACCATATTGCTAGCACAATAAGAATTGAATGGGTATTGATAAAATATATTTTTTACAGAATCAAAACACATTTATCATACTCTTATGTGACTTATTGATGAACTGTTGTTCTCTAGTTAATTTCTTTACTACTTGTATAGAGTAGTAGTGATGGTGCATGGCCGAGTGGTTAAAGCATTGCACTCATGATCACAAGATTGTGGTTTCGATTCCTGGACCTGGTGGTGCTTTGTGTTCTTGAGCAAAACACTTCATTAGATGTTGCTCCAGTACCTGCTGAAATTGTTAATTTAGAAGTGCACTAGTTAAGTAGCTAAATTGCTGAGCAGAATAATTAGATGTCTCCGAGAGCTACCAAGCATTCATAAAGCTGATTCTCAGATCCAGTTAAGAGAATTGTGGCTTTTAGAATTAAACAACCTGCACCAAGATAACATAACTAACAATTGTGGTTGATATGCACTCAAAAAATTCATCAGATTGATCCACTTAGCCAAATTACCCTCTGTTTTTAGTACACATAAATTTGATTATTCTTGCAAGAACTTTCTTTAAAATGATATCCTAATTCCAGTCTCATTTTACATGGCAGAAAAATAGGTATTCACTTTTGGGAGAGAGGAGGTAGGCATCAAGAAAGTTACATGGTTGCAAAACATCTGGTTTGTTATACGGGCAATTATTTGGTGCCATTTTGCTCTTTAAGAATGAACTGATAGTTTTCAACAACACCTTCCACTCTGCTACTTTCCTTGACATCACTTTTCCTATTGATAGCCATTACATCTTTACATTGGGGCTTTGTAAACCACTCACACAACTGTTTTTTGACTTCTCATTTCATTTATCTAAAATTGCCATTCTCTTCTGACAATAGCTCTGATAACATTGTCTGTTCAGCAAGGATTCAAATTTCTTTTCCAAATCTAAAAAAACATGCACCTCACCTTTTTCTCATCGAGTTACCATCTATCACCTGACCTTTTTCTCATGGAGTTACCATCTATCACCTGACCTTTTTCTCATGGAGTTACCATTCTATCACCAGTCAACACAGGCTACACATGGAGCCACGGCACCCTTGCTCCACCTGCACATACTCTTAAAAACAGTTTCCTCTTTTTTATACCACAATTGCCCTATTATCTCTAAAAGTTGTGCACAATAGTTGTAGACTATTATTGTGCACAGCTTTTACTTCTCTTCTGATCCTCAAACTACTATCTTTCACTCCTACTCATCACCTTCAAAGGACAAAAAAACTTACTTGCAGACTCTTAACTAGAAGTTACCTTCAATTCAGAAACTTGCATACCGACCCCTTCAAATGCTCCCTCTCTATGTGCTATACTAGTACCTCCATTTTCAGTAGAAGTGTGTTTCATAAATGGTCACCCAAGCCTAATTCCAAGTTACCTAACCACTTTGATGGTACCCCTACTAACACTGCTTATAAATTTGCAAATCTCTATATAGGGATAAAACTGGCCATTGTTTAGGTGATCCCTTCTGCAAGCACCCAAGCATCAAGCTTTTCAATTCACCTGGCCACTCCATGGATTACCTGTTGGTTTGTGCAGTCAGCTTACTCTTGCATGCATAACACTCATTCTCCTAATATTGATTTCCTCTTTAATGTCTTTGCAGTTTGACAAAATGATTATATATACTTACATGTGTGTATGCACATAATCGTTTATGTTCTGCTTATCTATTCTTATGTTCTTCCTGTCATCAACTCTGCCTGTTTTTTTTTTTTTGAAATTCTTTGCACAAGTCTCCTACTTGTCAAACTACAAGCATTCAGACTAATAATTTTCATTGTTTTTCAAATTTCTCAGTCCTCTCATTGATTATCTTCCACTGTGCAGCTTCTGTCACCTTATGAAACCCATCCTTTGTTTATTTTTAGTATTTTCTGCCCCACCTCAATTATTTTTTACTATTTTCTCTCTCTCTCACTCTATTTTCTGTCTATTTGCTACCATCAGAAAATATTGTAGAGTCATGCCTGACATTTTTCTCCTTTCTGCTTCTGATCAGCAAAGTAATTTATTTCACTTTTAAATCGTTTATATTCTTTAATTGCCAGTGTGGATCATAGCTAGTTTTCTTAAATAACACATTGTTTCATACAGTATTATCATGAATCTATATACCATGATAAAGGATTACTATCATAAACTCTTCTTCAGCTTGTCTCCAATGCTGTGAATCATTAATTGTGTAGTTATAAAGTGTTACAGTTAGAAGTTCAGCATTGATATCAAACAAGATAATTTCTGTTGGGGCAGGGACTCTAATAGACGGTAACTTATGTATTGGAATTAGGATATAAACTAAGTAAAAGTGTTGAATGAACTTGAAAGAAATGACAAAGGGTGATAGTGTTAAGAAAGACATGTAAGAAACACTGTTGTTATTACTGTGGTTGTATTATGGTCAGGTCTGTTTAAATAGATTTATTTAAGGAAATGTTCACTAAATTATTTAAAGGTGACCCAGAAGTTTTTATCCACCTTTCAATTATGTATAATGATAGGTCAGGGATGATTATGCATCTGTGAAAAGTTATGAGATGTATGACCACAATGAGAAACTTGAGACATCACATTTTGCCCCACCTGCTTTGATATTGTATTTGGTACACCAGAGCTTAAACAAAGAGTGGTGATTACAAAAGGCATGGCTGTGTGCTTAAGAAACTCATTTTGCAACCATGTAGTTAGATGTTTCAGTCCCACTGTGCAGCACCTTGAGCAGGTGTCTTCTATTTTAGCAACAGTCTGACCAATGCTTTATGAGTTAATCTGGTATACAGAAGCTGTAGAAGCACATCTTGTGCATGTGCATACATGTTAGTGTTTGTTCCTCACCATTGCTTTACAACTGCTGTGGGTTTGTTTACATCCCTGCAAGTTAGTGGTTTGGCAAAAGAGAATGATTGAATAAGTACCAGACTTCCAAAAATAAGTGCAGGCGTTTGGTTTATTCAAGGTGGTGCCCCAGCATGGCTGTAGTCCATTGACTGAAACAATTCAAAGTTAAAAGATTTGAGTTTGTTTTGTATAATCAGAATAGGCTTTGGACCCCCAGAAAAAGAGATAATTAGGAAACTTTACATGTGATTAGAAACGTGTCTAATAAAAGCTCTGTCCACATGGTCCACACAAGAATTGCACTTGAAGTCCAGACTTAGCATCGTGAACATTGAGTAATAAGTCAAAAAAATTGTATATACCTCCTCCTTTAAGTGTGTTTTGAGGATTGATACGTTAGCTCTAGTTTTATGATGTCAAAGCAGATTAGTGGCCGTGCCAGTCTGTTGCTGGTAACTTTCCAAGCTGAGTTAGCAATCGTTCCTGACAGCTAAGTGAACTGAGAAGCATAGAATTAAGTTTGCAACTCAAAGACACACCACATCCACTTAACTGTTTCTGCTATGAAATACTTGCAGTTTCCTTTTTACATCCCCACCCCCACCCCTGCTCTTTCCCTTTATTAACTTCATCACACATTTATGCACCTTTTGTTTAATGTATCAGATGTATTAAAACTTAATAATGCCACAAGCAGGCCAGGTGAATAATCAAATTCATACTCAGTATTTTGTGGTTTCAAATCTAATGTTGAATTGTATCTTTGCATAAAGAGATTTACCTTTTTCCACATGGAAATGGAGTTCTGCTTTAGAATTCTTTTTACTAGAAAGTAATACAAAGTCTGATTGTGTAAAATTGCAGAACTGTTAGACATATGCGCATGCACGCATTCACGCGCGCGCGTGCACACACACGCGTGCACACACACGCACACACACACACACACACACACACACACGCACACACACACAATTCCAAGTTTAAAATCTGAGTAATGAAAATAATCTAAATAAAATTATGTGAATATTTTGCTTGGAGCAGAATTTTTAGCAGTTGAATAGCATTGATTACTTTTCCTTGTTAAGTATAGATGTTCAGTTATTTGAATAATACATCTTTGCAAATCTGAGAATTTTGTTGATATTTCAGCTACAATACAAATTCTTCTTGACCTGTCTTCTGCTTTGAGAATCCAAGCCAAACTAGGAGCATAAGTTCAGGGATGATGTACTGAATGACATGGGCCAAAAATTTGCTGTTATTTGAAATTTCCCTTTTGGTTGGAGAAAGAAATGGCATGAATTTAGATAAGTGAAGGGTTACATACTGAATGACAGCAAAAAAACCAAAAAACAAAAAACCAAAAAAAAAACAATTCCCTGTTATTTGAAATTTTTTATAACTCTTTTACTGTAAAAAATTGTCAACTGATGAAAGTAGGTTTGAGTAAATAATTCTGACTTGGTGAGACTGAAACACGTCCATATTGTTTCTTGCTGGCAAAGAGAGTTCAGATTTTTTCCTTAAGCATGTAAATAAATTTTATGAGATTTCTAATTACTTAAAAGTATCTCTCGACTTTCTTTTGAGAGGTATTGACAAATTAGTGTTATGTTTAGTTTTCTTCTTCAGTTAAACAATTAATTTCATTTAAAGGAAAACTTTATGCTCAAACTTCATATAATTGAGAATAGCAACATTATCATGATCATTTGATGCCCATTTTCCATCCTGGTGTGGGTTGAACAGTTTAACAGGATCAGACAAGCTCCAAGACCTTATGGAGTTCCAGTACCAGCTTTGGCATGGTTTCTATGATTGGGTGCCTTTCCTAATGCCAATCACTTTATGTACAAGGTGCTTTTTTTCATGCCACCAGCATTAGAGAAGTCACCAGGTTGACTTGCAAGACGAAAAAGGAAAAAGGCCCCTCGACTTAGTTGGAGGAGGGAATACTTGAGAAGTGGAGTTGATTGTGATTTTCTGTTTGGTATTGAGAGGCTATAGTGGTGTCTTGCGATAGAGGAGATACATGGGTACCTTGCATTGTATAAGGCTGGGTGGGAGTTACTGGAAAGATGATAGAGGTGTTGATGAGATACCAGAGCATCTTAAGATGCAAGAAGGTCCTAATCAAAATTCCTACCATTGGCCTTTATTTCATTTTGTCTGATGAACGTAACTTGATGAGTTTTCCTATTTCGTTATTTAGTCTTAGATTGTATTTTCCTTGAGACATCAGTCTCTAATTTGTCTTTATTCTCATGATACAGTTCTCTTTAGTGGTAGAGATAGACTTGTGTATGTTGCTAATTTATGTAACCGTGTAAAACTCTGCACAGCAGACATGTTTAAGTAAAACCACAATTTTTAAACTTTTTTTTTTAGTTACTTGGTATCAAAATAAAAGTGCCACTTTTACTTCCCAACTGATTTGTTGATGAGCTGTTTAAGAATTAGTTTACACCTGTTCTATTATATGAATTACCAGACTTCTTCCCATCATATTTATTGAAATGGTGGTGGTTCTAGATTTCTCTTAATTTATGCAAGCCTTACAACAAACTGAAATAAATTAAAAATCTGATTATGATAAATAATCTTTTCATGAATGAATAGTTTACATAAAATATGTTGCTTTCTGGTAATGTCAATATATACTATCTCAATAAATATTGTTGAATGAAAATAGTTGTAATTTTTCTCATTTTATGGTTGATTGATTTAAGGTTGTGTGTGTGTGTGTGTGTGTGTAAAAAGTTAATGATTCATGCAGCTATTCAATTTTTACTATTTTCCAAATCTTATTATAAATAATTTAAAAAAAATTTCATGTTTGATTGTATCTCTATGAAAATAAATTCAATTGAGAATATTTATAGTAATAATGAATACTAGATTACAAAATTGAATTACAATCTTGATGGCTATATCGTTCGACTTATACTGAAATATTTTATTGAGTTGAAATAGCCAAGTGGCTAAGATTAGTCAATCAACTAATTGCTTATTGAATTCTGCTGAAATTCATTGCCAGAATTTCATTTTTTTTCTAAAATGAATTTGAATGTCTTATTCTGCATTATTTCAGGTCACTTTTTATTTTCTTATTTTCTTTTTAATCTTTTTGTCAGGAGTGAAGGCTGTGTCCATTCCCTCTTACAGGGTGTTTGAGACTGAGGGATGAGAGGGAGGAAAGTCCCCTTAAACTGAAGACCTGGCCTAAATGCTGGCAATAAGATGAGCTCTACTAAAAACACCTAAGGTGTCAGGTGGTGTCGTGTTAAACTGGGTAGTAGGCCATAGTAGGATTTGAACTCAGAACACAAGAGCCAGGTTATATATTGCAAGATATCTACTCTAATAGTTCTTACCAATCTACTGCCTTGGGTTGACACTTCTGTTGTTTTTTTAAATCAAATTTGAAAAACCGAAAGAAAAATCTATCCTGGCAAGCTTTGAAATTAGAGGAATCTGAACAAATATATTGTTGCCTGCCAATGATCCAACTATGAAAAGTTGGCCATTCATTTGTCTCCTTCACTTCATGTTTCAAATTAAAGTTAGGTGTACCTACTTTGAAGGATTTAGTTGACTTTTGTTATTTATCTTGATTTTGTTTTAGTTAATTGTTCTTAATATTAATCATTGTCATCATATTTACTTTTCAATATTGTCGTAGTTTTAAACACAGGTCTCACTACATCTCACCATGTGTCACAGTCCTTCATTGGTTTTTCTGGTCAACATGCTCCTCATATCAGCAGCTTAAACAGTGACAATGAGATGCATTTTATTGTGATATTGGCATTATATCTGCCATAGAGTAGTGTCCTTTATACTCTTTATCAGTGCTTTTATGTAGAATTATTGTTCTGGATAGATTGTTTGTGTTGGAGTTGTGAACTCTACATCTCTATTAGTTTTTTTCAGTGGTATAGTTTTTATAGCTGAATATCATTCCTATATACCCTAACCCTTATAGGATGGACTGAGTTTATATTATCATGCCACCAGTATAAGAGAGATTGTCTTTGATAAGACTAAAGAGTTCTCTCTTACTTGTGTCCCCTTCTTGTTCCTTATTGGTGTGGGTTTTAGTTTTGGATGCCCTTATCACCAACCATTCAACTGTATGGACTGGGTGCATTTTGGCATACCACCAGCACTTGAAAGGTTGTTTTTGTCAAGGCTAAAGAGTTTCTACTACTCTTTGTCCCCTCCATAAAATTTGAGCCATCAGGATGGGGAGGCAGACAACAAGCAATCTGTGGCTCCGTGTTCATGATGTACAAAAGAAAACTAAGGGAATGGAATGCTTCTATAATAGCAAAACTGTATATCACTTTGAATGAAACCTACCTGATATATCTATCTTTCACTCTCTCATCATTCCCAATGATAAGAAGGTGAGATATATCTTACAGATGTTCCATTGTCTCACCTCTCAGAATTGTAACCCTATGGAATTCCGTCCATGTTCAGCTTACAGAAATTTAAAATGAGTATCAAAACTTTGATCTCCGCACTCTGGGAGACTAGAAGTACATATACTTCTGTAACTGTTTGATTAAAAAAAAAAAAAGCAAAAAGTCCATGCAACTTCAGAAAAATGAGTGCAAAAACACTTTCCGATGAGTGAGGGAGGAAGCATAAAAATGAACTCAATGAAAATATTTCATGTGTTAATTTCAAAGTTTATTATTGAAAATTGTGCGTGATTGATTCTGGAAAAATTGAAAAATATGCTTGTTTTGTGGAGTGGAAAGAAATTGATATTAGGAATTATCTTTGCTGCACTGGAAAGGAAGTAATTACAGAAAAGTACACTGACAAGAAATCCAATATCAAACTATTTTTATAATGCAGAAATTCAAATTTAATAGACTAATTGCTTTGTTGGAACTGGTTTTTCTTTTCAGTATTGATGTGTAGAATTATTGTTATATTATTTTAAGACATTTGGTAATGTGTTTGTATGTGTATATATATATATATATATATATATATATATATATATGTGTGTGTGTGCGTGTGTTTGTATGCATGAATATGTAATATGTGTGTATAATATATATATATATATATATATATATATATAATCAGTATTGTCATTTTAATCACCACATTTTCTTTGTTGCTTGGGTCAGACAAAATCTGTTGAGGTAGATTCTCTATGGTGGTGGTTCCCAATCTTTTGTTATGTTCGCATCTCTAAAAAATTTTATATGATGTCTTTGCACCCCTTAAAAAAATTAATAATTTATTTGACAATAAAGAAGGTGAACTTCTACTAAATTTGAGCAACATATTTTATTTTATCTAACTTTTCGTTATGTTAAGAAAAATGAAACATATGGTCAAATATTGTAGCAAATTAAAATAAACTTTATTATAACAAATTTTATTTTTACAAAATAAAACGTTGAAACAACTAATGCTTAAACGTGAATAAATGAGTTTAAATTTAATGACTCTTTTGTTCCTCTTTGTTGGTTATCAGAGGTTTTCAAAATGTGGCACTGTGTTGCTGATAGCAATCTGTATGCCTGCCTGTGCATTCAAGCAATTTCTAGATTTTGTCTTGACTGACAAAAGAGGACTAAATCCAGATTCACATAAGTGATGAATGCAACTACTGCAAATGGGATGAGTGCAGTTACTGCTTTTTAACAAAAGTCTTGGAAACATATTCATGGCTGAACACCAATACTCTTGCAAAGTTTTGCTTTCAAAATGCATTCCAAGAACACAGTTTGCATGCAGTTCAATGAGATCTGCCTTCAGCTCTCCATCATCTGATATATCATTCAATTTGAAGGAGTATGGATTCATAATCCAGTCTTTGGAAGTTTCCAGTTTTCCTGCTGCAAAATAGCCATCAAATGACTTTTACAACGTTTTCAAATGAGCCACAATTTCTTCACACACACACTAGGAATTATAGATTCTTTATCATCAGCCATTTCTTAAAGTGATGGAAAATTTGAAAGATTCCCTCTTTTCACTTATCGACACCAAAGAGTTAACTTTTCTTTGAAAACATTTAACTTTTCACAGCATTTGAATATGTTTGTTTTTTCCTTGAAAAGATAGACTCAGATCATTCATATGAGTGAAAATGTCTGTCAAATAAGCTAGCACTTGGCTGAATTTTTGTGATTCCAATTTTCCAAGCAAATCATAATCACGTTCCTTCAGAAAAGCTTTGATTTCTTCTCACAGTTTGAAGAAGCAAGTTAAAGCTCTCCCACGTGAAAGTCAGTGGACTTCTGTGTGGAAAAGCGAAAATGTATGTTCATTTACAAGATCTTTACAAATTGACTTAAAGAGGTGGTAATTCAGAGCACGACCCCTGATTCAGTTCATGGTTTTTACAAAAGTGTCAAGGACTTTCTTCAACTTTGGGGGCAAAGTTTTCAATGCCAAAGCATGACAATGAGGAAACAATGCATGCTTTGCAAGTGCAGAATCTCCTGCTTCATCAGTGCAAAACATTTAGATTTATTTCCCAGCATAGCAGGGGCACTGTCATTACACACAAAGTCAATAATTTGGATAGCTAAATCATGCTTTGCAAAAAAGTTTTTCACAAACTGGAACACATCTTTTTGTGGTTGTTTTTAAATTTTCACAGAAGTGGAAATCTTCATTTGTGGCACCATCATGGACATACCTCACTAATGTGATGAGTTGATTGCAACTTGAAACATCAGTTGTTTTGTCCAACTGAAGAGAGATTTTCAAGGGACTAACCTTGATATATGAGATAACTTAATCCAAAATATCTGAAAGCAAATCACCAATTCGGCTCTGAATAACATTATAGTGGCACTAATTCCAGCTTCCTTCTTACTCCTTTCCCCAGAACAATTGTTGCCATTTCTAATGCACATGGATGTAGATGTAGCGACTGGTGATAACCTCTAACGATCAGCTTTGAATCTATTCTTGTTAATATCAATTTAACCATCTACCTCTGTTAATAGATTTATATGAAACTATATAGTGTTGATCAATTGTGTCATTGCCAGAGGCAGGCCAATAACACCTTGGATCTATTATAAAACTGGCTAATACTCTATGGGAGACAACTCCAACTGGAATGTTTAGTGCTAATATGAATCACTTTATTTTCGCTTGAATAGGCTCCGGTGTTTACAGAATAAACTTGGTTTCACAATCTGTATCGATCTTTTTAGTGTTCTGTATCAAATGTTAAGCAATCAGGCTGCAGACGACAGTTGTACTTTTTAATTTAAAAAGAGAATAATACACATTGTTTGTAATTGTGAGAAATGTGAGAGTGTGCTAAATTGAGTGGAATACCAAACGTTTTGATTTTCTGCTTGATTTTTCAGAATAAGCAATATCCTTTACTGGCTTATTTATCCTTATTGGCTTATTTATCTTGGTAGAAGGAATCAATGAAGGTTTGTTAGGTTTTTACTTTTCCCAAAGATAGTGATGTAAATGGTTCAAGTTGAAACACAATCATTCATTCACTCTTAGACTTTGCTGCCACTTTTTCTCCAAGTTGTTTATATTTAGCAAAAATAAAATATTAAGAAAAAGAAAAAAATATTTTTTGAAAATTAAATTCACAAGAGAAATAGAAAATGGAAGCTGTTGCTTATATTCAAAACGAAAATTAGAATTTTTGTATTTTGATAAAGTTATTACATTGATATAAGGTTACATATTTGAAGGGGGTGGGTAAAATTGATTGATTTTTAATCATCACATGCAACGATTTTGCAGAGAGGGAAGGCAAAATCAACCTCATCTGGATTTGAACTTTGAACCACAGGGGTTGAAAGTATGGACTGCCAAACAGTTTGCTTCTCTGCCATTTGTGGTACTCTGCACACAATATTATTGTAGTGCACATGAGAACAGTATAGGCAGTAAACTCATTGTTATACTTCTAATTAATAAAAGGACTGAAATTTATAATTCATTGAGATACATATGTGTGTACACATGTTCCCATGTATATGTATCATCATCATCATCGTTTAACGTCCGCTTTCCATGCTAGCATGGGTTGGACGATTTGACTGAGGACTGGTGAAACCGGATGGCAACACCAGGCTCCAGTCTGATTTGGCAGAGTTTCTACAGCTGGATGCCCTTCCTAACGCCAACCACTCAGAGAGTGTAGTGGGTGTCTTTTATGTGCCACCCGCACAAGCCAGTCCAGGGGCACTGGCAACGATCTCGCTCGAAAATCCTACAGGAGCCAGTCAGGCGGTACTGGCAACGGCCACGCTCAAAATGGTGCATCTCATGTGCCACCCGCACAAGAACCAGTCCAGGGGCACTGGCAATGATCTTACTTGGCTTGCCGGGTCTTCTCACGCACAGCACATTTCCAAAGGTCTCGGTCCGTAGTCATCGCCTCGGTGAGGCCCAATGTACGAAGGTCTTGCCTCACCACCTCAGCCCAGGTCTTCCTGGGCCTACCTCTTCCACGGGTTTCCTCAACTGTTAGGGTGTGGCACTTTTTCACGCAGCTATCCTCCTCCATTCTCACCACATGTCCATACCAGCGCAATCGTCTCTCTTGCACGCCACAACTGATGCTTCTAATGTTCAGCTTTTCTCTCAAGATACTTACACTCTGACGGGTATTCACATTGACATTACACATCCAACGGAGCATACTGGCTTCATTCCTTGCGAGCTTACGTATGTCCTCAGCAGTTACAGCCTATGTTTCACTGCCATGTAACATGGTTGTTCGTACGCATGCGTCATACAGTCTGCCTTTTACTCTGAGTGAGAGTCCCTTTGTCGCCAGCAGGGGTAAGAGCTCTCTAAACTTTGCCCAGGCTATTCTTATTCTAGCAGCTACACTTTCAGCGCACCCACCCCCACTACTAACTTGGTCGCCCAGATAGCGGAAGCTATCGACTACCTCTAGTTTTTCACCCTGGAATGAGATAGAAGTTGTTTCCTGTTTGTTTGCAGTCTTTATTGCACCTGAACATCTGCCACAAACAAAAACTAACTTGCTAGTTAACCTGCCTTTGATGTTGCTGCACCTCTTATGTGTCCATAGCTTGCACCGGGATAGCGCAATCGTCTCTCTTGCACACCACAACTGATGCTTCTAATGTTCAGCTTATAAACCAAGGACTTAGCAGCCACACATTTTTTTTAACTGTTTCCAAAAATAATCATATGAGTGCAACCATGACCATGTAATTAAGAAGTTTATTTCTCAACCACATGATTTTGGTTTTGTCTTCCCATTGTATGATGCTGAGTCTTCAACTATAGATCTAAGTTGACCAAAAACCTTGTAAGTAAAATTGGGTGACAGAAACTGCTGTGTGTGTGTGTGTGTGTGTGAGAATATTAGCATGAGATGACAAAATGAGTGTATGCAGTATTTAGTTCTAATTGAATGTTGTTCCTCTACACAAAGATCCACTTACCTTTCATTTCTTACAAGATCAATAAATAAGTAGCAAACAATGTACCAGTGTTGACTAAATCCTAATAACTTAAAACCACTCTTATTACAATAATCACAGCTTCTTTCAAATTACTAATGGTGTACCATCTTCATCCGCACTTTTTCTTCACATGCACCTGTCCATCATATCCTGGAACTAGGACTGATTAATTTTTTAAAAACCTAACCTACTCAATACTGTTACATTGTAACTCTCACTCTCATTCTCACTTCCCTCCCAACCTCTGTCTTTTTTATGTCTGCTTTTCCACGATGCTATGAATTGTGAGTTGAACAGTTTCTTACCATTTGCTGGAGTTCTTCATGATCTCCTTTGTCAAGTTCAACATTCCTGGGATTACTTTTTCATTACTTCTACCTATACATTTCCAAGTTTTATCCTATAGTTTCCTTCCACTTGTATCTCTTGGTACTTTTTTGTACCTATGTGCCATCCATATGCAATACATGTCTCTACCTATATTGTCTTCTTCTTGCACACTACAAGGCATTCTTATGTCGCAGCTTATCTGTACTACATCGTTCATACACGCTAACATTACATACTCACTAGAGCAAGTCTCACAACTGTGCAGCATTGCACTTCATAAACACGGATCTTACAATACAATCTATCTTTCATTCACAGAGAGACACTTTGAACTTTGTTCACTCTGACCCTATTCTAACTTTCCCATGCTTTCAGAGCACCTTCTTTCCACTACCACGAATTCGGTAATAGAAGCTATCTAGAGATTTCTTAGCATTGAAAGGAATTTATTTTACTACTAAATATTAATTCTATGAATATAAGTTGGTTATTCTTATCTCTTATTTGGTGGTGGAAGGGTGGTGGTGGTGGTACTTGATAAATCTATTTGTTTTGTCCTTCCTCTCTAGATAACAATAATAAACGATAAAGTTGCAATTCTGTTGGTTTCATATGTAATATGCACTCACTCACCTGTGCTCTTTCCTCCTCTCTCTCTCTCTCTCTCTCTCTCTCTCACTCACCTTTTTCTCATTTCTATTCACTTTCACCTCTTTATTAACTGTTTCAATCCTTTGTATGGCAATATTCTATATTTTTTCTTTTCTTTTATATTAGCCATTTTTGTATCCGTCTGATACCATGCCTGGTGAATGTGAAATTCCACAAGAACGGAATGAATAACAGGTAATTATATATATCTGTATTTGTAAGATATCTTCCGACTTAGAAAAGTATACAGGGATCGGACTATTAACTTTATTGCTTGTCATTCTATCCATACTGTTTCGATAGAAAAGTATTTTCTGATTATCTTCATGAGTCATGTTTCTACATCTATACATATTGACAGGCTTGGGTTGGATTTAATTTTTTTTCTTTTTTAAATCATTGTGATACAAAGTTGCAGTACCCTTAGCCACCATTTAATAACATCCTGAAATAAATTTAAAGGACGGCATTTTAAGAATTGAATTTTTCAGAAATGTTTTAGTAAAACTTTGCTTTGTATTAGATTAATCATAACTACTTGTAAATGACTATTTGATAATCCAATCCCTGCAAATACTCAGAGAAAGAATCTTCATCATGATTAACAGTGAAGTGTGTGTGTGGCTAGAAAGTGCTTCTTATTGCTATGATTCCAAAGAATGTCAGAGAGATAAGGTAGAAAAGCTATAACAATGAGGAAGAGTGAGATATCAAAGGAAAAACGAAGATATCAAAGGAGAACAAAGGAAGGAATGAGTGTAAATATGCTTTTGGCTCTGAGACTATTTGATATCAGAGAACATATCCAAATTTGATGCAGTTGGCTATGGTCAAGGGTACTAACTGATCTGAAAGTAGGAGCATCAAATATGACTAAGGCAAAGAGTTATTATTTTTGTAATATAGTTCTGTCTGTATGGATGAGGACAGTTGTATAAAGAAGTGTCGATCTTTAATTGTGGGGGGTACCCGTGGAAGAGGTAGACCTAGGGAGACATGTGACGAAGAGGTGAGAAAGATCTTCAGATACTGGGCCTCGATGCGGAAATGACGAGGGATCTGGAGATGTGGCAATTTCCTTTTCTTGATAAAATGTGTCAAGCTAAGTAAAATCGTTGTCTTCTACGCATGCAAGCTTGTCATTTTAGGTGCCTATGCTGTGTGAACGCACCCATGCTGGTGCTGCATAAACACTTGTGCCGGTGGCAAAAAAAGTACTCAGCACACTCTGTTAAGCGGTTGGTATTAGGAGGGTATCCAGCCATAGAAACCATGCCACAACAGACAGTTGGAGTCTGGACAGCTCCATGGCAAACTATCCAACCCATGCCAGTATGGAGAATGGACGTTAAATGAGGATGAGTGCCTTATTTGAATATCCTAACCAAATCCTTGTAAGTCGATTTGGTAGATAGAAACTGTGAGCTGGCAGAAATGTTAGCACGCCGGGCGAAATGCTTAGCGGTATTTCATCTGCCGTTACGTTCTGAGTTCAAATTCCGCCGAGGCCAACTTTGCCTTTCATCCTTTTGGGGTCGATAAATTAAATACCAATTATGCACTGGAGTCGATGTAATCGACTTAATCCCTTTGTCTGCCCTTGTTTGTCCCCTCTGTGTTTAGCCCCCTGGGGGCAGTGAAGAAATAAGAAACTGAAAGAAACCCGTCGTATGTACGTGTACGTGTGTGTCTTCTTGCCTTGGTATTGAGTGAATGTTGTAAATAAATGTCATTCATATCCAATATTCTGCAAAAGCACAACTGGCCATGGGGAAATATTACCTGCTTGGGAACAGATGAGCGTTGGTGATAAGCAAGGTATGCAGTCTTAAAAATCTGCCTCAGTAAACTCCGTCTGAGCCATGTAAGCATGGAAAAGTAGGTGTTAAAATGATGATCTTTTCATTAATTAAATGACTGTTTGACAGGCATGATGCATTATGTGAGTCACTAGGAATATAAGATACAATCTAACCTGCACAAACTCCTGCTCAGTTTCGCTGCTTGATAGATTACAAGTATTCAAGAACAAGCTAATATATCTGTATTATTCTGAAATATATGATGTTCCAAAAGTGGGAAAGGAAAACATTTCACAACATGGGTTGAAAACATGGGTAGTATTCATGTGCTGGACACTTGAAAGCCATATCTTGGAACTTGTTTTCAATTGTTTTCACTACTGTCTTCTATAATTTGTCTTTCATCAGGTTGGTGTCTCCCCTTTTAACATGAGTTTCTTTACTTTGTAAAAGCAGTAAGGATAATAACCTGAGTTTTTCAGACTTTGCAGCTACTCCGTTGGTCACTTAGCTGCTGGATACAATGCAATTACTTCAGCACTCATTAAAAGACCCAACCGTTTAACAAGTGTTATGAGTTTGGCAGTTTCGTGGTACTTTCCACCACAAAGAAATGGCCAATGTTTTTTATCCCCCCCCCCCTGTCTGTTGAGATTCAGATATGTTTTTATGGTATTTATAACATCCCTATTCTGTTTTGTAACTTGCAAAAATGGCCATATCTTCTAAAAGCATTATTAGTTTTTTTGTTTCAAAAGCATCAAGGAGAGGCTGGGGAGAAAGAATGAGAGATTGGGAAAAGTTGTATAAGTTTTTATCTTCTCTAATTAAATAACATTAGCCATCAAATGTATAATGTGATTGTAATGTGTTTCCACCAAATAAAACTACTGTAATTGTTTAATTCGTTTCAGAGCTGACCTAAGGCAGTAGTAGAGAGAGAGAGAGAGAGAGAGAGAGAGAGAGAGAAAGAGAGGTCTGCTGCCTAAAGCAATACTTTTATGGGGGGGGGGCATTTTTCAGTGTGCTGCATAAGCATGTTTAGACTTAGGGACCTAGGGAAAAAAGTGGGTTGGGGCGGGGGGGGGGGAAGCTCAAGGGCTAAGGGCTGTTCCCAGGCAGCTCATTTGTTGAGCCACACCCCTGACCTGGGGCTAAACAATAACTTTGCCTCACAACTTATTTCCTTTTTTAATGAATAAATGCAACTTTATTTCTGTCAGTGAGAATTTAAAATATTTAAAGGAACCAGGTTTTTGATATTAGGGTTTTTTTCTTTCATTCAGATTCTTAGATGTTTTTTCAAAATTCTTCTTTTCAATTCTGTGAGGGAAGAAAAGATCTTGTTTTGAAATGTGCTTTATTTTAGGTAAAGTCAAAAAGAATATTTTAAAGGAATTTTTAAAACAATTCGTAATACTTGGGGGCTTTTGTTAAAGTATTTCAAGAAGATCCTTTCCTTTCAGTTCTTTGTAATAAATTGTGAAAAATAAGGTTTTTCCTTCCTATTTCTTCTGTTTTTGGCTTCCAGGCGACTGATGCATTATGAAGCAATGTCTTCAGATTACAGCATATTTGATAGTGTCTAAATGAGTTAACTAACTCCTGTCTCATTTTATCATATCGGCAGTCTACATAGCTAATCAGATAGCTTCCTTTGCATGCTTTATTGCTTTTGTTGTGAATATTTGTGTAGTTTTCCTATACAAGGTCATTATACATAGTAGCTAATGTTACACATAGAAAGCAACCTTACAGGCCAATATTACTGCAACATTTGTATATGTAGTTGCTTTGAGGGTAAATCTCATATCTTCAAGTGATCGCATGTCTTAATTGCTTTGGGTTGTTCCTTGTTATTTTGTTGCTGTTCTGCTTTAGGATAGTATCATGCTACCAGTACCATGCCAGTTACCATTTCCCACATGACATAGTTCACTTAGTTTTCTATTTCCTACTGTTCCTTATTTTGAATACAGCATGTGTCGTACAGACACCATCATGTCAAATAACTTCAGAGGCAAATGAGCCTCTGAATTCACTAAAATACTTTTGAACCAAATAAATACTTTACAATCCATAATGGAAATAATTGAGTGATCAGAATAAAAGGATATACTTCAGTGCACTTTGAACATGCATAATTTTCATGGTAACAGCTTTTCTCAATAAACCAAAAGTCACACCAAAAGCCGGACTTTCTGCTCGGGTTCATTATCTGATAAAGTGCAGATGCAAACACAAATAGTCTGGACTACATCCAAAGAAAAGGACAGTTGTCTAATGAATTTTTACTCTTAGTACACTACACTACTATCTCATTACTCATCGCCATGTGATACCTAAAAAGTTACCAGAAATTCTAATTCCTAATATTTGTAACTAGTATGAAGCTTAGCAGTTTGTTATTTAATTGTAGTTGGAGTGTCTTGTATTTTTCAGATGTTGCTGAGATATAAATTCACTTTTGATTGAGCAGATCAAAAGCATTCTAGCTATGATCCTTCATATTTTCTAAGATAGTAAGCTGTAATATGAGTTAGCTGTGGCTGTTGTTTCTAACAGATAAACAGCCTCTTAGAAATTCTCTCATTTTCCTTGTTATTTTGCCTGTGAAATTGAAAATTAGGTTGTCATGTTAGTTTTGTTTTCCTTCTGATCCTTATACATTGAGAAGATGCATGCCTAATGATATTTATTGAGGTTGTGTGTGGACAAAGTGTATGGTTTTAGGGAAGTTTGAGAAAGCTGAATAATGAAAAAACTTCCTATTCAAAGACATGGTTTTAACATTATAACACAGACATACAGACAGATATATAGACAGGTTGAATATAAAGTGTGAGATGTCCAGACTGAAAAGAAGAAAGACAAAATATAGTTTGTATGTTATTTGTTATTTAGTCCCAGGTGAATCGTGTTATTCATGATGTTCAGCCTTGACCATTCTGTCTGTATGCCTCGCACTACTTTATCAGATATATCCTTCCTTTTATAAGATGGTAGGGTTTAATATGATGTAAAATTGGCTGCTACTTCTAACAGGTGGAAGCTTCCATTGTTTGTTTTGTGGCTTGTGCATTGGTGATGATGATGGTGAAAGGGAGCAGAGTCCATTATGTTTGTATACAGAAGGAAAAAAGTTATCTGGCAGATTTATACTTTATCATGTTCTTAAACTAGAGAATTGAGTTAAACAATAGAAGTATCATAAAAACTATTATACTATGGTGCTGAAAACTGTTAGCTAACTGATTCTTTCTTCTCTTAAGGCATATTAGATAAATATCATAAAATCCAAAATGAATTGAATACAAACATTGACATGTGTCTTTTTTTTTTCTGTAAAGCATGTTTATTGCTTGTTAAAGACTATTCATATATTAGGTAAAATGATGTCGTTATCTTTCTAAGAACGTGTATCCATTCTGGTCTTTTATGTTTCATCAATTCACTGTCTTTGGTCTATTATTCTATCGACATGCTTCAGGCTTTTATTTCTCCCAATGAATAGCATAAATGTGATATTACAATACTTTCTTCTCGTTAATATTATTTTGAAAATATACAGCTTCCAGTTGATTCTAATTTATGGCTAATTAAACTGGTTCTTGAAATATTTCTGCATCTAATTGCTTCATTTAAATTCATGTCAATAAAGTTTACCACAAAATGTTTAGATTTCTTCTTAAATATTCATTATTTCTTTTAAGAAACATTAAGAGATTTTAATGTGCAATATTCATTCAATAAAATTGTTAATCAAATCAGTGATATTATTATAGAAGTTTCAAATAATGCTAATAAAAAGGCAACCATAAGAAGAAAGAATGAATGAATGAATGAATGAATGAATGAATGAAAGGGTGAATAATCCTGTGTATTTTCATTGTCTGGAAATAGATATAATGTTAGATATGCATGTAAAATGACATCCAGGTGAGTTTATGGGAATGAGAACTTTCTTTAAAGTGAGGCAGGAGATTATAGTTGTTACTTTTACTGTGGGTTGGATAATGTCAATTGAGCAATCAAATGGCTATAGTTTGAATGGAAATATTAACCTGATAAGATATTTAAACAGTAGTTGATTGAAGAAGACTTAGAACTAGTTAATTAAAATCAACATAAGGTCGCTTTAGAGTTGGACTGATTGTTTTGTGAGAAATAGCTGATTGTTTCTTGTATTTGACTTCCTCATCCTGCTAGGATTGACTGAACATCATTACTACTACTACTACTACTACTACTACCATTATCATCATTATTTTATGTCTTCTTTATTATTTTTCAATTGTCTGTAACATGAATTCAGCCTTGAGATTTCTTGTTCTCTTTTGGCTAATCATTAGATGTTTTGTCAGTTTGCAATTTGTCTAGTGCTCCACCACTAAATCATTCTCTCATACCATTCTTACCTGCTATACTGTGAGGTGGTTGTATTGGAAAGAGACCAGTGCAACACAGTGCCAGTGAATCTCTTCAAAAGTGATTTTGCTAAACCTCTTTTGTCGAATGACTTAAATGCTGATTCCATGGAAATGTATTATCACCTTCAAAATAGATGAGGTCTTCAGATTATAGACCTTCTTAATTAGCTAAATCATTTTCAGGCTATACAGTTTAAAATGAATTATGGAAATGAAATTATATCTGCATTTAAACCTCTGTACCTGGCTTTCGTTGACATGGAGAAAGCCTTTGACAGGGTCCCCCGATCCCTTATCTGGTGGTCAATGAGGAAACTTGGGATAGAAGAATGGCTAGTGAGAGCTGTGCGAGCCATGTACAGAGATGCGGCCAGTAAGGTGAGGGTTGGAAATGAGTACAGCAATGAATTCCGGGTAGAGGTAGGGGTCCACCAAGGTTCCGTCCTCAGCCCCCTATTATTTACCATAGTCCTCCAGGCAATCACAGAGGAGTTCAAGACAGGTTGCCCCTGGGAGCTCCTCTATGCTGATGACCTTGCCCTAATTGCGGAGTCACTATCAGAACTAGAGGAGAAGTTTCAGGTGTGGAAGCAAGGTCTAGAATTGAAGGGCCTTAGAGTCAACCTAGCTAAAACCAAAATCCTAATAAGTAGGAAGGTAGATAAAACACAAACCCCTTCAGGTAGATGGCCCTGCTCAGTATGTAGAAAAGGAGTAGGTAGTAACTCTATAAGATGTACCCGGTGCAAGCTATGGACACATAAGAGGTGCAGCAACATCAAAGGCAGGTTAACTAGCAAGTTAGTTTTTGTTTGTGGCAGATGTTCAGGTGCAATAAAGACTGCAAACAAACAGGAAACAACTTCTATCTCATTCCAGGGTGAAAAACTAGAGGTAGTCGATAGCTTCCGCTATCTGGGCGACCAAGTTAGTAGTGGGGGTGGGTGCGCTGAAAGTGTAGCTGCTAGAATAAGAATAGCCTGGGCAAAGTTTAGAGAGCTCTTACCCCTGCTGGCGACAAAGGGACTCTCACTCAGAGTAAAAGGCAGACTGTATGACGCATGCGTACGAACAACCATGCTACATGGCAGTGAAACATGGGCTGTAACTGCTGAGGACATACGTAAGCTCGCAAGGAATGAAGCCAGTATGCTCCGTTGGATGTGTAATGTCAATGTGAATACCCGTCAGAGTGTAAGTATCTTGAGAGAAAAGCTGAACATTAGAAGCATCAGTTGTGGCGTGCAAGAGAGACGATTGCGCTGGTATGGACATGTGGTGAGAATGGAGGAGGATAGCTGCGTGAAAAAGTGCCACACCCTAACAGTTGAGGGAACCCGTGGAAGAGGTAGGCCCAGGAAGACCTGGGCTGAGGTGGTGAGGCAAGACCTTCGTACATTGGGCCTCACCGAGGCGATGACTACGGACCGAGACCTTTGGAAATGGGCTGTGCGTGAGAAGACCCGGCAAGCCAAGTAAGATCGTTGCCAGTGCCCCTGGACTGGTTCTTGTGCGGGTGGCACATGAGATGCACCATTTTGAGCGTGGCCGTTGCCAGTACCGCCTGACTGGCTCCTGTAGGATTTTCGAGCGAGATCGTTGCCAGTGCCCCTGGACTGGCTTGTGCGGGTGGCACATAAAAGACACCATTTCGAGCGTGGCCGTTTTCGTGCGGGTGACACGTAAAAGCACCCACTACACTCTCTGAGTGGTTGGCGTTAGGAAGGGCATCCAGCTGTAGAAACTCTGCCAAGTCAGACTGGAGCCTGGTGTTGCCATCCGGTTTCACCAGTCCTCAGTCAAATCGTCCAACCCATGCTAGCATGGAAAGCGGACGTTAAACGATGATGATGATTAAGGAATAAGAGTAAAGAAAATAAAGTAAGACAATGGGGAGAAAGACAGTTATAATGTTTGTGTGAATTAAAACTTCATACAGTTGTATCCATGCGTCTGGCAATTGTACTATGTCTTAAGCTTTGTTACTGAACTCATCTTACTCTTCCCACCTGGGGACACAGTATATGAAAGCAAAGGAGTGTATTTTGATAGTGGACTGAAGATGAAAACTGATATGTTTTTATGACAGACAGGCATTCCAGTTATGACCATTCCATCTTTTTTGGATCTAGAACTAATTGATTTAGGGTACTTTGTTTCCATGCATGTAACTAAAAGGTTGACTGAGATCATTAGACCAAAGAACTGCCATTTATACATACACCTCCAAAGCAAACTACATATCATACAGGAATAAATACAGTATCTTATTAGTCTACCATCTCCATTTATTGCATTATTAACTTTAGTAAATAAATTTACAGTCATAATTCATCATAATATAAATATTTTAGGATTGGTAGAAGATTTTTCTAAAAACTTTTATCTAATTTATTTTGAATATTTCATAACATATGTCAGTTAAATTTTCAGTATTTTTTTTTTAAATGTTCTAAATATAATGAAAAGAAAGAATTCAGTATGTGAATAATTGGCAATTTATATATGTATATATATATATATATATATATATATAATCAAAATATTTTTCCAAGACCTGGTAACATTTAAGAAACTTTTGTAAGCTTTTTCAAGCAACACGAATGTGTATGTGTGCATATGCACATGCATATGTGTACACTTGTGTATGTATGCTTTATTTTAGATTTTTTTTGTTATAATTCATGATGCCAAAACTTTTAATTTAACACTTAACACTGTTCTACTTCATAAAATTTAGATTTTGTTTCAACTTCATTATTTCAAATATCCTATACTATATTGATTTGCTTGGTTTTTTTTTTCATTATATGATACTAATCTCAAGATGGAAATTATTATCATTGCATTATATCATTCCATGCTAGTCTCAATACTTGTGATGGATTTAATCTTTCTAAAGTTTCTTTGTTATTCTTGCAAAATGTGGCCCAAAAACCAAGGACAAGCATTCTTGACAATGCCAACCTAATTTGCCAACCTTCTTTTCCTTGTAGCTTGGCTTCTTCAAGCTGACCTATATTTACTTCTTTGTCAGCACACATAGCTGCTGACATATAACTTCTCTATTACTATCTGTAGAATTGAGTTCACAGTCAAAGCTAGTGTTAATTATGACAGTGACTTTCATAGGGGTTAATGAGTAAAGTCATTAAAACTATTTGTTTTTCTATAATACCAATCTCCTTTTATGTGGATCTAATATATTTAAATTTTGAAGACTGAAATTAATATCATAAAATATTAAATTTCTAAACTGTACTGGTTTTTGCAGATGTAGATAGGACAAGTCTTTTTGAGAGTTGAAGAACATTAACTCACCTTTCTTCTTTATTATTCATTTTTACTGTTCATTTATTTCTTAATGAAACAAATAGAGACAATTAAAAAAAAATCATTATTGTTAAAATAAATAAATATATTTGATTTAAATAAGAGAGAAAACTTAAAATTATATATTTGGTAAGTCTATCTTGTATCTATACTTGCCTCTGCAGTTTGCTTCTTAAAAATCATATTAAATTCTTTTACAAATTTTTACTTATGAAATTTGATGTTTTTTCATGTCTTTGAATTTTAAGAAATTCTTGATAAACATAACAAAATTGCTAGAAAAAGCATGTGATGAGTAAATTTTTGTGAAAACTGTGTCTTGATAATGTTTTGCAGAAGGTATTCAGATTGTATCTATTCTGATTTTTAATTTACTGAATTGAATGCTTCTACAAATATTTTCCTTTTGTTATTACAGTTCACTCTGACATGGAGGATGGCCGTTGTTTACTGGATGTGATTGGGTGAGTATAAATCTTCTCTTGTGAGTGTATTTTTTTTTCTTTCATCATCATCATCATCGTCATCATTTAGTGCCTGTTGTCCATGCAGTCTGATCAGGGCTAGCAAGCTGGAAGGCTGCACCAGACTCCAGTCTGATTTGGCATGGTTTCTATGTGCGATTTTACTTGGTTTGATGGGTCTTCTTCTGAAGCTTGACATAATGCCAAATGTCTTGGTCATTGTCTCTGGGAGGCCCAACACTCGAAAGGCACTCAGCCACTTTGTCTCCACGATTCCCAATGCTCGAAAAGTGCTCTTTACGTGACTCCAGCATTAGCCATGACTACAGTTTCACTTGGCTTCACAGGTCTTCTCAAGCACAGCATATCACCACAGGTCACAGTCACTAGCCATTGCCCAAGTGAGGCCCAAAGTTCAAAGATCATACCCCACCACTTCATCCCATGCCTTCATGGGTTTACCTCTACCACAGGTTCCCTCCACAGTTAGAGATTGGCACTTCTTTACACAACTGTCCTTGTCCATCATCATCATCATTATTCAATGCCCACTTTTCTTTGTTTGCATGGGTCAGATGGAATTTGTAAAGGCAGGTGTTACTGGATACCCCTCCGGTTGCCAACCATCACCTGTTTCCAAGCAAGGTAACATTTTCCCATAGCTAGACAATGTTTTCCACAGAAGACTGGAAACAAACTGCCTTACTTGTATGACAATGATGCTCGTTTATAACCATCATATGATGTCGAGACAAGGGTACATGCACATGTACAAATTTACATATATGCACACACGTATGTATTTGTCAACCACAATCTTCTTTCAGTTTCTATATACCTAATCCACTCACAAGGCATTGGTTGACCTGGGACTAAGGTAGAAGACACCTGCTTATGGTGTCACTTATGATTGGGTCCCAAGCCTCTTAGCCACTCATCCATGTCTGCTCCTTTCTTTTTCAACTTTGGTGACTTTTTCAATTGTCATTTTTCAGGAAATCTGCAAAAGCAGTAAAGCAATAAACAAAATGCATTGTGATACTTTTTATACTCTGAGTTCAAATCTTGTTTGACTATGCCTTGGGTTAGAGAAACTTCTATTTAAACAACATGATAACACTAAATTCTTAGTGAACATGGTCATTATTTTGATTGTTTGAACTTATTGAAACTTTTATGGTTATTAAATTTCTATTTTTCTTGGCAAATGATGAACATACTTCTGAATCCATTCCATAAAATCTCAGGCTTTATACCTTGTGAGAAACTGTATTTATACTTAGTATATTTCTTGTTTCTAACTAAGTTTTTCTTGAAACATGATATATATTTTTAATTACATAGGTTTTCTAAATTGATTGGTTAACTCGAAACATGCAGAGACAAATGTGCTGTGATCTCTGCAAATTTTTTGTCTAAATTGTAAAATATTTCTGATTCTTTGGACATTTCAGGAAATGGCTCGTTTAACCATATATGTCTAACTATGTTTAATTATATATGGCTTATTTAACTATTCAATTTGAGAGTATCCTTAGTAGTAGAAATGTTAGTCATCTCTTCAGTATTGTTCATATAATAAAATTGATTCAACTATCTTCTTTCCTTAGAAATCCATGGTCTTCTGTTAACCCTTTCGTTACCGTATTTCCATTGAGATGCTCTGTGTTTCTTTCAATTAATTTTAAATATAACAAAGAATTTAGTAAAATAACTTAGTTATCATTAAGCTCGTGTTAGGAACATAAATTGTGACTAAGGTTTGGTGGAAGATTTTAATTAAAAACTTATGAAAACAAGACATTTGTACTACAAAGCCAGAGCCGGTTTCAGCCGGGTTGGAAACGAAAGGGTTAATGTAGGAAAGTATTCTGGATTATTATTGACAGAGTCTGACATTAAAGACTGACTATTTGGATTTCCTTAAAAACTGTACAGTTTTATGAAGTGAAAAATTTTGTTTCTACCAGTGAAAGATATCAGTCATCTAAACCAACCATTTTTATTCTGTCTAAAATACGAGCTTAGAGCTAAAACCAAAATGTCCACACCAAGATAAATTATCAGCTTGACAGCTATTAACTTATTGGAGTTTCAAAAACAACTATTTACATTCTCATTGTAATGGACTAAATGTTATATAATGTCTCCGATTTTTATGAAATTAAATACTGTTGTTGTGAGCTCTGCTGGATCAGAGCTATATATATATGATAGCATTAGAAAACCCAGTTCAATACATCACATATGGCTTAGTTTTCCAATTTTTTTTTTCTTTGCCTTTTCGTGATGTCACAACTATTTGCTTAATCATATTGACATACGTAGCTATGCTTAAAGAAAAATAAAAAAGTCTTTTGTTAGACTGTAGCTGGTGAGATCTTCGGTGTTTAACTATCTCGTCTGCAACAGTCTGTGTAGTTGCATAGCTTGTCTTTTTCTATCATCATCATCATCATCATCGTTTAACATCTTCCTTCCATGCTGGCATGGGTTGGACGGTTTGACAGGAGCCGGCCAGGCAGGAACCTGTGCTATGCTTCTGTGTCTATTTTGGTGTGGTTTTTATGACTGGATGTCCTTCCTAACACCAACACCATTAGTGAGATTAAAATATGTTCAAATATACCAAGTTCAAATGAAATCAATTGTCACCAACATTTTTGACAATTAACTATTGCTTTCAGTAGCAGAATTGGTAGAATTTGTAGAGCATCAGGTTAAGTACCTTTCAGTATTTACTCTCATCTCTCTTAATTTCCTGGTTCAAATCCCATCACATTCAACTATACTGTTCAGTCTTGCTGGATAAATAATATAAGTGCCAGGTATACACTAATGTCGGTTTAATTGGTTCTCAATCTCCTATAAACTTGGTGGCGTTACCCTGAAACAAACATGGCCTGAAGAAATACCACTTGGTATTTTGTCTGATACACTTGCAACAATTTTGCTAATACACCACTCTTTTCACAATAACAATGATTCCTAACACTGGTTGGTACAAAGCTACAAATTTTAGACGAGTGGTTGTAGTCATTTAATCCTTTTTGCAACAATATTTTTGATGAAATATATTACTTTTTAGTTTTGAAAATCATCAAAAATTTAGAGTGGATTAGTAAAATAACTTTGTCATTACTGAGCAGGTGTTTGAAGCATAACTTGAAAAAAGGTGCTTACATGAAATTATGACAGAAAGTTTTAATTTTTCTTATAGCTGCTAGAATAAGAATAGCCTGGGCAAAGTTTAGAGAGCTCTTACCCCTGCTGGCGACAAAGGGACTCTCACTCAGAGTAAAAGGCAGACTGTATGACGCATGCGTACGAACAACCATGCTACATGGCAGTGAAACATGGGCTGTAACTGCTGAGGACATACGTAAGCTCACAAGGAATGAAGCCAGTATGCTCCGTTGGATGTGTAATGTCAATGTGAATACCCGTCAGAGTGTAAGTATCTTGAGAGAAAAGCTGAACATTAGAAGCATCAGTTGTGGCGTGCAAGAGAGACGATTGCGCTGGTATGGACATGTGGTGAGAATGGAGGAGGATAGCTGCGTGAAAAAGTGCCACACCCTAACAGTTGAGGGAACCCGTGGAAGAGGTAGGCCCAGAAAGACCTGGGCTGAGGTGGTGAGGCAAGACCTTCGTACATTGGGCCTCACCGAGGCGATGACTACGGACCGAGACCTTTGGAAATGGGCTGTGCGTGAGAAGACCCGGCAAGCCAAGTAAGATCGTTGCCAGTGCCCCTGGACTGGTTCTTGTGCGGGTGGCACATGAGATGCACCATTTTGAGCGTGGCCGTTGCCAGTACCACCTGACTGGCTCCTGTAGGATTTTCGAGCGAGATCGTTGCCAGTGCCCCTGGACTGGCTTGTGCGGGTGGCACATAAAAGACACCATTTCGAGCGTGGCCGTTTTCGTGCGGGTGACACGTAAAAGCACCCACTACACTCTCTGAGTGGTTGGCGTTAGGAAGGGCATCCAGCTGTAGAAACTCTGCCAAATCAGACTGGAGCCTGGTGTTGCCATCCGGTTTCACCAGTCCTCAGTCAAATCGTCCAACCCATGCTAGCATGGAAAGCGGACGTTAAACGATGATGATGATGATGATGAAGTACCTTTAATATTTTGTGAAACAAAACTTGAAGCACTTTCAAGCAGGTTATCAAATGGATGAAGTTGCTCTCTAGTACTTCATTGATTGTTGGACTTGCTGAGATTTGAATACTATAAACATAAGTGATATAGATTTACATGGCAAGACACTGAGTCTGGTAATATACTATTTCTGAAACAATACTACTGATATCATCATCATCATCATCATCATCATCGCTGCTGATGTTAACATTATTCGTAATCAATGTTGTTTTTTTTTGGTTTTATTTTTCTCCCTCCATTCCTCATCTAATTATAAAGTGCCTTTGTTTTCCTTTTCAACTCAGAGACCCAAAGCTTTTGAATGAGTTTTTAAAAGATGGAACTGATGTGGTAAGTTCAATTGGCATATTCTTGTGTAGTCATATAATGTAGTTTATATCTTCATTTTATTAATGTGATGTTATAAGCTTCCTGTTTTATTTGAGTTTGTATTTTGTGACAGAATAACTTCCGTTTTCTTTCAAGATATTAATTTCTATGAATTTAGAATTAGTTTATATTGAATATATATTACATATATCTCTTATTACATTTATTCCACTAATATTGTTTGTTAATTTGCTCTATCCCTTAACTTAAAAATTAAATTAGTTTGATTGCAAATTTAATTTAACTTGACTGAACATTAGAGCAAAGACTTATTGCTTGCTTATTATAAAAGTGGTTACTAAAGTGTGTGTGTGTGTGTGTGCATGCATGTATGTGTGTTAGATAGACTCTACCTTCCACATACAGACACTTGCTCATGCAAAAGCGTGATATATGAGTTTAAATGCGATGCTAAGTCAAAGTAATAATGAAAAATTGATAAGTGTCTGCTTCTTTCATTGCCGGTGCTGTTGCAGGATTCCTCTCTCTCAGCTGATAACCAAATTAATGAAAATGACTTCAAATGGACTGAGGAAGAATTTCTGTCATCCACTTTAGGGACATCGGAAAACGATTGCAGTGATTCTTCGTCACTCATCAAATTTCAGGCATTGATATCGACCCCTCAGGCGCAGACACAGTCATCAGCAGTGGTAACAGCATCATCAGCAGCAGTATCACAGTCTACACAGCCACCTCCTGCAGTGTCACTGCCACCACCACCACCGCCACCACCACCACCACCACCACCACCAGCCCTACCATCTTCATCCTTGTCGGTTCCGGCAACAGTTGCTGCTTTGGCAGCTGCTCCTGAAATCAGTCAGTCATCTGTTGTCACCACAACACCATCCATTAGTTCAGTTGCTGGCACACAGCAGGTCACTGCTCTTTTGTCGCCCCACTCAGCCAACTTTGGACAAGTGCAGCTTGTTCAACCAGGATGCAGCTCAGGACTTCCTCAAGACCAGAAATCCACTTATCAAAACTTTGCATCTCTCGGAAACGTTGGTCAAGGGTAGGTTATTGTTGCTCTATTGAACCTCTTTACTCTCTCTCTCTATCTTCTATCTTCTTTTCCCACTCTCTTGTTTCTTTTCTCTTACATTGGAGAGATTTGGACTCACCTCTCCCTTCCTCCAATAGTTTCATTTGAAATGAATTTAGCCTTTGACATTAACCAGCCTGGTCTGGCTAAAACAAAAAACAAAAAGATCTTATAAAACATCTATTTTAGAAATGGGATCAACTTAGTATTACTTAATTACTCAGTTGAAAATATGAATTTTTCTCAATATTTTATACTCTAGAGAAATATTCTTCAAAACCTTTTCTCATATTTAATTTCTTTTTTCTTTTTTTGTTACCCCTTGAAATGATATCCACAACTTCTACTTTTTAACTTTTCTTTTTGGTACTATTAATAATTCTTTTCTTTTGTATTTGAACATTGTATTAAAAGATGGTGTTTTTTCCAGCTAATGCTTAAAAAATTATTTAACTTTTTCATGTTTAGCATAAGTAATGGTTTCTATATAATAAAAACCCTCATTTGTAAAACATCTTTCCCAAAAACAAACAAAATGTTTGATCAAAATCTGATCAAAATGGTTTATATGAAAAATCTGATTCTTCATTAATCCGTTTTTTTTCTCTTTTTATTATTCTTATTTTACTGGTCTTTTAAAATCTATTTATTTTCTATTGATTTATCTATTAATTTCCTGTTGAAATTATTTTATGTAATTTATCAAAGATACAGACAGTGTTTGGTAATTGAAGTTTGTGCCATGATTCAACCGTTTAGCATTCAGATCATTCTGTCAAGTTTAATGCCTATTTATTTACATTATTTTGAAGTAATCATGCATTTTCTTGTAGCTTCAAGATTTCAATGATATGACTGTTTATTTTTACAATAGCATTGTAGGATAGGTGTGAAAAGTTGAATCTGGTGAGTTTGAACATAAAACAGGTAGAATATTTGAGACTCTGTTTAAATGCCAAAGGGTTAATTTGGATATGATTTTAAGCAACGTTCTTCAGTTATTACCTTTATAGCTAATACTCTATGTTTGTCACTACTTCAATATCTGGAGTATTCAGAGCAAGTTTTGAGTTTGTACATATCTCCTTTCCACCATCACCTTATCTCTTGATCTCTGCTTATATACAAACAGAGACACACAAAATCACTTTCACTATATGAGTGTTTCTAAACATAGCTATAAGGTTGATAACTTATGGTTGTATTAGAGTGGAAACTCTTGGTAAATTTCATCCCTGAATCATTTCATTTAAGCTCTAGATAGAATATGCAAATACCTGGTCTTGTCTCCTGGGGAAGAGCAGTTGAATTTGAAACTAGCTTATATCTGGCTGAGATAAAAAAAACCCTTCAGTCTCTGCTTTGGGTCCTCAGCTTCTCAGCCATTGTTGGGATTTTGCATTTAGTTTAACCCAGTATTTGCCATGAAGGGGCTCTTCTTGCCATCATTTTATTATGATCTGTTCCAGTTTTAGTTTGGATTTCAGTTGTTTTACAGCTTTTGTTTCTTCTTTTTCTTCATAGTTGTTACGTAGTATGACTTCTTTTTTGTATTTGTCAGCTTCCTTAAAGACTGAAAACAGTTTCTTGTTTTGTTCATGTTTTTTAACTATTTGTATTAGTTTTCCCTGCTTCTAAAGTAGCTATTGTTTTTAGTCCTATGGTGGTTATTTTGTAATAGTTTTCTAGCCTCTACCACCTTCTATACATTGTATATATAACCTTTCTATGTCAGATTTTGAGTGATGCATCCTAAACTATTATTATTATTGGCAGTGAGCTGGCAGAATCCTTAGTGTGCTGGATGAAATGCTTATCAAGATAAGCAGCACATGACCTTGCAGGTGGGGCCCAGTTTGAATTTTCTTCAGGTCGAGTGGCCCATCTCGCTCAAAAGGTCCCTGAATAAGGGTTGTTTAAAGATGTTGAATGAAACACCCATGTTTCCAGAAGTGAATTATCCAAACCCCAAATGAATCCCTCCCAACACATGGCTATGATGCTCCTCTGATTACTCCTACTCATGATCAGAGATGCACATATCGTCAGCTACCAAGAGACATGCTCAACTGGTTAAGGTCAAACAACTGACAAGCAAATCTGTGGTATTGAGCAAAATATTTGCTGTCGCCCATCTTTTTATACTGAGACAAAACATTGTACATGATAACACTTGCAATCAGTTAAGATGAGAAGCCATGAAAGCCACTGCCTGCTACTGCATCAGAGCAGCAGTGTTGCCTGACTGGCTCCCATGTCAGTGGCACTTAAAAAAGCACCATTCAAACATGGTCGATGCCAGTGTCACCTGACTGACCCCCATGCTGGTGGCATGTAAAAAGCCAGCATATACCATTTTGCGAGTACAGGATGACAGTCAGCCAAAACTTTTGCTGTCTCTCATCTTTCACGTCTTTGTGGGGTTAGTAATCTTCATCTTTAGTTACAGTTTCTCATTCAAACTACATAATAGGCAGAATTGTCGGATTAAGACAGTAGGGTGTTTTGAGGGAGATTTGCCTGCTATTTCTACCAGGTCTAGCTACCATGTAGAGGTCTGAACTTAATTTTTATTCACATATTTGCATTTCAAAAATTTAACATAATCTTTTCCACAAATCAACTATTGTAAAAATTTTATTCGATGACCTCACATTTTCTATGTATGTGTGTGTACCTTAAAAGACGTCACTCATCACGACATCTTTCTATGTTCAAAATTAAATCAATGTTTTAATGATTAGACAGAGGTCCAATAGAAATAGCTCTCAGAAACAGACTACATACAAATTCGTTCACATCTGAAGCTGTTCTCTGACAGGGGAAGGGGTAATCGGGAAATGTTCACACAGCTGAGGCTCCAATCAAAACAGGGGACCTGAAATGATATGGTTGAGAAAAGCTGTTATAGATTATGCCTAACCGAAAACAATCACAGCCACATCAACCAAACAGACCGGTCGAAACCGGGTTTAGCTGCTAATAGATATATAACCATGGAGTGCAAGTATGCAACAAGAACCCTTATGTTTGATGTATGTTTCAAATGTGAGACCTCACCATTACTGAGGATCTTTACTAATGGAAAATGAAGTGTGGCTTCTTTCTTTGGAGCCCTCAGCAACTATTAATTTTTCACAAAGCTCAGATGAGACCCACAATGGAATGCTGCTTCTAAATTTGGGATGGTTCTGCTGCTACACACCCATGTTCTTGACAGTATCTTAAGAAAAGTCACTAGACTGATAGACATAAGTTATTCTCTCTCTCTCTCTCTCTCTCTCTCTCTCTCTCTGTCTCACACACACACTCACTCTTTCCTTCTCCTCTCTCTCTCTCTCCAACCTCTGGCCCACACGTATGGTGTCTCTTCTCTTTGCTTTCCTTGTGGTACTACAATTGCTGCTGCTCTTTGAAATTGGTTGGCCTAATATAGCAGTTCAACCCATACTAGCATAGAAAGCGGATGTTAAACGATGATGATGATGATGACTCTTGCATTCTTCACTCATTCTCAGATTTTCTATAATTGTTGCATATTCTTCCTTACCTGTTTCCAAAATTTCCTCCAAACAGGACATTTTTTGTAGAAGATTGGAAACAAAGAGCACTGATTGTATGACCTGTTGTTCAATTACAACTATTACAAGATGTCAACACACACACGCGCGCGCGCGCTTCTCTCAGTTTCCAACTAACAAATCCACTTACAAGATTTTCATAAAGTGCCTTACCACGGGTCTGAATCCAAAGCCATGTAGTAACAGAAGCAAACTTCTTAACCACATGATAACTCCTTTCTCATTTGGTCTTGTTCTTTGATAAGACTTCCCTCACAAATCTTTCACAAATAGAGAAAGAGATTGTATTCATAATCTCATTTAACTTTTAGTGATTTCAATAGAAATTAGCTGATGTCCTTGCTAGAAGGTTTTTTTTCTTTTGTTTTCTTACTGACACTTATTCTATGGTCTCTGAACGTGCATGATTCTTTGGAGGTTCATAAACAGGCGTTTGGTAAGGTTAAGACATCAGCAGATTGTCTTTTTCTTAGCTTTTTATAGCCAAGGACAGGCGTAAGGTAGCTAATTAGCATTAGACTATGCTTTTGATAGAAGCATAGTGACAGACATGTTATACAGCAATAATGGGTATTCTGGCCATCAGCGAGGAAAAACTGCAGATCATTATCTGAGTTTCTTCAGAAATTGTTGTTGTGATGCTATTATTGAGACTGAATAAGTTGTGTAGTTAAGGCAGTGTTACTAACCTGGCATGGCTGTGGGTATGTGGGATAAGGATACATATGAGAAAGCTATTCTCCACACATCATCTTTTTGGGGTTATGCAAACATTGGCTTACACACTTGTAGAGAGAAACAAAGTTATTGAATAAATCATTTATGTTGATTATTTCACTATCTTCCTTTTGTAGTGATGGTCAGATAGTGCTCTCTGCCAGGTGGCAATGGCAAATGCTGATGATGTGGCAGAATTTTAGACTTTTATCATCCATCTGAACACTCATTGTCTTTGTCAAGTATCACTTGAAGAAGACAATAATAGCAGAGTGTGATTCTGCCATTAAGGAAACATTTTAAAATATATGAAATGAATGAATGAGCCAACCTTCCACTTCAATTGTTTGATTTGTCTTGAGAGGGAACATATACTACTGCTGGAAGGGATAAGTGTTACATTAGGACTCTGTTACTGTTTTAAGTGGCTCTCAGTTTTCATTTTTTGAGTGTTGTTGGGAGAGTAGGACTGAAGCTTTTATTTTACTCATTAGTTATATTTGCTATTTTTTTCTATGTATACAAAGTTTATGGCACTTTTTTTTGTAGCAGTGTTGGTTCTTTTTCAGTGGCTGTATGGCAAATGAAGAGAAGGGTTCTGTTATTATTGTTAATTGAGTCAAATTACTCCTCATCTTCAAATCTGTACCACTGTTTCAATGCCAAAATGTTTAGAAAAGGTGTCACATGAAATGCTTTGTGGTATTTAGCTACATCCTTTAGCATTCTGAGTTCATATAACATCCAGGCCAACTTTGCTTTCTATTCTTGTTGGAACAATTGAATAAAATAGGGATCAAAAACTGGAGGAATTTTAATCATGTTTACTACAGGACGTTAAACGATGATGATGATAATGAGAATCATTAAAGTTTAAAATGAAATGCATTGTGGTATTTCTTCTGATCCTTTACATTTCTGAGTTCAAATAAAATCAAGGTTAATTTTGCTTTTAACCTTTCAGGGTCAATAAAATAATAAAGTCGTTGTCAAATATTGAGGCCAATGATATCAGTTTATCCCCTTCCTTTTAAAATCATTAGCTTTGTGCCCAAATAAAAACCTGTTATAGAGTGAGGAGTAGAGCATTGAAAAAAATTGCTTGGCGATATTTCTTCTAATTCCTTATGGTCTAATTTCAAATTCTGCTGGGGTTGACTTTGCTTTCAGCTTTCCAAGGTTGAGAAAACGAAGCACTAGTTGAGCACTGGATTCTAATTGACGGAAGAGGTAGGCCCAGGAAGACCTGGGCTGAGGTGGTGAGGCAAGACCTTCGTACATTGGGCCTCACCGAGGCGATGACTACGGACCGAGACCTTTGGAAATGTGCTGTGTGTGAGAAGACCCGGCAAGCCAAGTAAGATCGTTGCCAGTGCCCCTGGACTGGTTCTTGTGCGGGTGGCACATGAGATGCACCATTTTGAGCGTGGCCGTTGCCAGTACCGCCTGACTGGCTCCTGTAGGATTTTCGAGCGAGATCGTTGCCAGTGCCCCTGGACTGGCTTGTGCGGGTGGCACATAAAAGACACCATTTCGAGCGTGGCCGTTTTCGTGCGGGTGACACGTAAAAGCACCCACTACACTCTCTGAGTGGTTGGCGTTAGGAAGGGCATCCAGCTGTAGAAACTCTGCCAAATCAGACTGGAGCCTGGTGTTGCCATCCGGTTTCACCAGTCCTCAGTCAAATCGTCCAACCCATGCTAGCATGGAAGGCGGACGTTAAACGATGATGATGATGATGATGATGATGATGACCTTCTCTCCACAAAAAAGAATAAATTCATGTCTTGTGTTTTTAAAAGTAGATAGAATTATTATTATTATTATTGATTTTGCTATTATTTATTTTTCAATAATTAAAAACAAAATTGCTAATAAAACTAATGAAGCTTTTTCTTGAAAGTTTGTCGAGTGTTTGTGATTTAGCAGTAAGTTTTCAGCTAAAATCCTATCAGTTTTCTGCTTCATTGAGAATGCAACTTAAATATGGCATTACAGATTGTTACTTTTCCCAATCAGTCCAACATATTAATTACTCTTGCCATCACCTTTCTCTAAACCACAGTGTATTCACTTAGCTTTTGGATTATTCGATAAGTATTGATAGAGATTTGACCATGAAGTCATGGCAATAAAACACAAAGTGGGCAAATATAGAAGTGCTTAAGTGATTGGTCTGTGTTGATCTGTTGAAATCATTCTGACCATTTGATGTCCCTTTTTCCATGCATGCAGGAGTATGACAGTCCAACAGAAACCAATAAACCAGGCACACTGTGCTGAGCTACAGTGTCTGCTTTGGTATACTTTCTGCAACTGGGTGCCTCTCCTAATGCCAACTACTTTACAGTACTTCTGGCTAATCACTGATTCAGTGCAGAACAGTTATCAGTGGGTGAATCTTCATTTAAAAAGCCATTTTTTCCCTCACTCATGTTGATATCTTTCTGTCAACAAAATTTCGTTCAAAAGGCATTTGTTAACCCAAAGTTCAAGTAAAGTTTGAACTGGGAACCACTTGGTTGGGATGTGAGTTTTTTTTACCACCCAGATATGTTTGCATAAACATAGCAGTTTATGTGCTATTAATAACATATAAAACCACAGACTCTGAGGAACTGAGTTTAGCCCTCATTGAAAACTAAGTCCATAAGTCAGTTTTACTCATAATATATCCGTTTCAACTTTAGTAACTTGTTAAACCCATTAAGAAAAACATTACCATTACAAAATTTTGTTTCTCCTCTATAAGTCTGAGATCTTGTATTTACACACAAAAAAGGGCATTTATTTGGATTATTAAAGTTGCTTTTTCCTTTTTTTTAAAATTTATATGAACTGAAGTTAATTGTATTTTCTTGCTTCTTGCTTCTGGCTGCTTCCTGTGATTGCTATTTCTTAAATTAAATTATACCTTGCATTGGACTTGTCTAGTTTTGTTGCCAGATTTCTCAAATTATTCTCCAGTGTATTTGAATGATTCAGCTAGGTTTTGTTTGACTTTCAATGTTTTAGAAATTTGAAAATTTTCAATGTCTGTTATTTTGCTGAATTTAAGAAAAACATAGCAGATTATCTTTATTTTTCATTTTTTATTTGCACTATATTCTTTATTCTTGTTCATTCTAAGCTTTTGAAGAATGGAAAAACTTATGTTAGAGGGATTGATGATTTTTTTTAAAAGATGAATTATTATATTTGTAGTTGTCTGATTATTGTGATATATTCAGGTTATAATTGTATGTGCAAAAGATAATTAGATAATTAGCAAATGTGACTATGCCATTTACATTGACAAAGTAAACAGTTTGTTGTTTTAGTTAATTCATTAATTATTTCTGATTTTTTAAATCTTTTATTTTTGTCTTGAAAATTTCATTTCGCACACCTACAAGAGTATAATTGAGTTTCAATGATTTAACATTATGAGGTATATTTTGTAAATGCAATGATTCCTTAATGACATCTATGAGCTAATAGGTTTTATTACTTGATAATGTTGGTCATACTTTCATATCTAATTAATTAGAGATTAGTAATGGAGAAGCACTATTTCTTATTGTTACCTTTATACTTACAACATTGTTGGCAGCAGAAATATTATTTCCTCATTCTACAAACCTGCTTCACTTGGTCATTATTCCAATAAAGCATTACTTGCATTGACATAGGCTTTTCGCTTCTCATTTTTAAGCAAAAACCTTAATTTTTGATAATTTCCAATATCATTTGAGAATATTGGTGTGTTTCGACTTAATTTGTAACTCCACACAGACAAGTCATTCATCATAATATTACAGTTTGACTTGTGTTTCATTTTGTTTTTGTCGATAATAGTACTCTCCTGAGTTATACAATGTCTTAGTCTTGAACTATATGCCAAAAAATTAAAATAAATTAATAAAATGAAATAAGCAGTTAAATGAATTGTCATCAATTAGTTATTTGATTGTGATTTATTTTTTGTTTATATACTTTGGCATTTAGCTTCAGAATTCGATTAGCATTCACTGCTCTCTCTCTCTCTCTCTCTCTCTCTCTCTCTTTCTCTCTCTCTCTCTCTCTTTCTCTCTCTCTCTTCTCTCTCTCTCTCTCTCTCTCTCTCTCTCTCTCTCTCTTAACTCCATGGAAGTTGTCATGTTTCAAATGATTGACTATTGGCTGTTGTTAAGCTTTATGTCAATTCTGACTGCAGATCAAAAGCATTCCGTTGCAGACCATCTCATCTTTTGTTATCCACCCAATGCACCCTATAATTTTCAAAGTCAGTGAGATTTGGCTACTGTTTCTAGCAGGTCAAGCAATCATATTAGTGAATCCTTCTTCAGCTCAGCTGTTGTATATTTTATTGGTCTATAGGTTATCTGAGAGCTTGTTATGAAGGCAGCTGCTGTAGTTATTACATTCGTACTAATCTTAATTAACTTAGACTTCTTCTTGACTGCATTTGAGAGGTTGGAGGCTTTCACTGTTTGATTCATTGATAAATATCAAGAATACAACTAAAAATAGTTAGAATCCAAGTAAGTATGGCAGCTGCCAACCAGTCTAAATTGTACATTTCTGCTGTGAGAAGAAGGTTTTACATTTGTAAATTATTCTTCTGTAAATGCAGTCAATTTCCATTGAAATTTTAATTTTTTTGCGTGTATTTTTAATGTGAATTTCAGTTTGTATTACCACTCCATTATTATTTCTTTACTTAAAGAGAGAGAGAGAGAGAGAGAGAGAGAGTGTGTGTGTGTGTGTGTGTGTGTGTGTGTGTGATGAAAATGAATATTAAACCCAATTCTAACATTTGAAACTTTTACACAATATTTATGAAGCCGAAATATATTTTCTTTATTTTAATTTTTTTTTTTTTGGCTTCTTGGAATTTTCTCAGTGTCTCCCTTCCAGCTTGCTCTGTGTCCATGATGTTTGGTGTCTCCCAGGCTCACCTACCTCTTGTTGTTGTTGTTGTTGTTATTCTTATTATTGTTAAGGTGAGTATCTTGCTGCTGCTGACCGCCTCTTTAATGTCTGCAAAGCCTTCTCCCAGAGCATTTTAGCTACTTCTCATGGCATCTCTTATCAAAAAGCCTTTCTCTCTCTCTCTCTCTCTCTCTTTCTCTCTCTCCAACAACAAATAAAATAAACCTGACTTTAGACCACTAAAAGTATTCCTACTGACTTCTGCCACTTCTTAATCTCTTCCATTTGCTGCTACTGCTATTCATTTTTTTTTTTTTTAATTTCTGGTTGTCATTGGTTACCCAGCTGTCATTACCCTGCCCCTATTACTTTTTAATAGTATCACAATTACAACAATTACTACTACATTTGTCCAGCCTTTCCCCCACCTCTATATTCCCATCTTAGTGACCCATCTTCTATAATAGGTCAGGTCTTTTTTTTATTGTTTGGTTTCTGATTTTGATTATTGTATGATCATTTTTGTGTTTATGGTTTTAATGGTTTGTAAAAAAAAAATATATATATATATTTTTACTTCTTTTCCTTCCATTCTTCTGTTTTGTTCCTCCCAATAATTTGTTGCTTGTTTAGGTTTACACTCTGTACATTCCTTTCAAATGGACCATTGATATTACATAAACAGTTTTCTTTATTCAATTATATTCAACTGGAATTCACTGTCTGCTAATTTATGTTATAATCTGGAATCAATAATTTTTGGACTTGATGCTTTGCAACATTGAGCTGTTTCTCTTTTGTTCTGAGTTCAAATTCTTCCAAGTTTGCTTTTCATCATTCTAGTATTGAGGAAATAAGTACCAGAGATCAGTCCAATTATCTCCAAACACCCACCCTACAAACATTTGTGTCCTTGTGCCTGTGTTACATCATGAATGTTTAACAAACTTTGGTTTACTAACTTGAGTTGAAATATTGCAAGGTTCTGGAGATGACAAAATAGTTGCCAATATATTATGCTAACTACATTTGTTGTGGACTGAGACAAAAGAAATTATTTATTAGCATATAGAATTTTACATTAAAAAAAAAAAGTGAATTCCAGATGCTTGGTGGATTTTTGGCACCAGTGTAATTCTAGATTTTGTGGTAGTAAGTAGATGACATAAATCTTGATATAGGAAACCAGTCTGTGTCAGGTAACATTTCCAGATGATATGATATCTGTTTCTGGTAGCTGATGAATATACTGTGTGGATGAGAAACATGAAATATCAGCAACAAATTTGAACTCGCATACAGTCAGCTAGTAAACTGATATTCAATATTCTTGTCCACTTCACTTCTTCCTTAGATCCACATTTTGAGACTGAGACAGCACAACTATGTTGTGTAGGAAAACTGATTGTGCATAAGATTTACTTATAAAGTGGGTGCCCTTTGGTGGGACATGCTAATGTTCGTGTGCACAGTTAGTCCGGTGTCCCAAAGTTTGGAATAATGTCAGTTAAAGCATGTAGTCCTGAAGAGGTGTACTTTCTTGAAAATGAGCATCAGATGAATTTATGCTTGTGTATGCTATCAACTGCATAAAGCTAGAATATTTTATAGCTCTGAAGAATTCCAGTTTTTGTTTTGAAGTTTAGCCATGTTATAAAAGTGTTTGTCTTGAGAGATATCATCAGAAATAACATGACCTAACTTGATAAAGGAGTCTGATAGTCTAACTGCCCCTTATATATATAATAAGTATAGTAGTTATAGCATAATGGGCAAGTTTTTTTTTTACATGATATTTATTTGTATATGATATACTCTTTCCTTTTCATTTAAAAACCTTGATCTGAGATTTCAACAGTGTTTAATTTGGTGAAGTTCTAAGGTCATTTTCAAATTTGCTTTTTGTTTTAGTTAGGATATATGGAGTTTTTGTAAAGCATTTTATACAAGAATTTTATTTTCTATTGTTCACTTTTTCTATACGTCATGATACTACAGAAAGGTGGTGAGCTGGCAGAAACGTTAGCACGCCGGGTGAAATACTTAGTAGTATTTCATCTGCCGTTACGTTCTGAGTTCAAATTCCACCAAGGTCGACTTTGCCTTTCATCCTTTTGGGGTCGATAAATTAAGTACCAGTTACGCACTGGGGTCGATGTTATCAACTTAATCCCTTTGTCTGTCCTTGTTTGTCCCCTCTATGTTTAACCCCTTGTGGGCAATAAATAAATAAGAAAGTTAGTCCTTATGACATGTGGAAGTTTTATTTATATATATTTTTTTCCCCCCAGGATTTCATTGTCCATGATTATGGGTCTTTGTAACACGAGTGCATAAATACAGTAATGTGTAATGTCTTGTCAAATGAGACTGGGATGTCATGTGCTGATTGCAGTTCATAGTTCTTAGAACCTGGTATGAGAATTAAGGCTTTGCATAGAAAGAAGCAGAGGATGTAGTGTGGAATCCTCTGCAGAGAAGTGTATTCACTTGAAAAGCTTAGTGTGCAAGTCATTAAGGCAAACATAACAAACTGGGGACCATGACAAAATTCTCAAAGACATCCCTGTTAATGGAGCCAGTGTTTGGTGAGAGTTATGATAGACAGTTTTTGATGCTGCTGATGAAGAATGGGCAAAACAGAGGAAGATAGTTTTGTCACTACCACTACCAAATACTTATTATTTTATTTTTCTATTTTTGCGAAGCTGATGAGGGGTTTGAGGTGTCTATGTACTTGTAAAATAAACTAGGAAACTGCTACCTTGTCTGCTGCAACTGGCTAGTGGATGGTTATACGGCTGCTGCTCTTCTGTACCCCCTTGCTTAATTTTTTTTTTGGGGGGGGGTGTTACTAATGTTACAATGGTCATCACTGCTTGCTTGTAATATTCTTCTTCTTCTTGTGAAATATCCTTTCATTGTTTTCCATTACACTATACAATTTCATTTTTTTTTTTTTTAATTTGAGACATAGTTTTACTTTTTTCCTCTTCTCGTTACTCATTAGAGTTATTAGAGGAATTTATTCAATATATCAATTGTTATTAAAGATAAAAATAACACTGAAATTTGTGTGATTTATGATTTTTATGCCTGAACTTAAATTTAAAAAAACAAAAAAACTTAGATGTTATTTGTCTTTCATATCATCATCCTGATTGTTGACAAGGTTCTAGGTACTTAGTGGAAAGGTCAAAGATTCCCATCCTGCGACTGACTCACAACAGAGTCCATAGGTAAAACATTAGCTCAATGCAAATAGCATACTTCATTGCTTTATCCCTTTAGCATTTGAAGCAGCCATATCCAGCCCAAATATCCTACCTATTTGATGTTCAAACTGTCCAGATCCAACCTTTCACACTTATCCTACAATTTCATTCTAAAAATAAACAATCACATCGTTAAAATCTTGATTAATTCAAAACAATATGAATAAAAGAGTATTACATTTGACAGAGTTTTCTGAATGCTAAATGGACAAACAATAACTGAATATTTTGTTGGTTTTTCTGAGTTCAGCTCATCTTTTTAAAAAAAAAAAAAAATTCTATCTGCAATAAGACCTTATTTTTTTTCCTGTTGGAATTCATCTCTCATCGATTTTGTACGATTAAAAAAACCAGAGTTGAACAATAAGCCCTAGACATCTTTGTGTAAGAGAAAGGATTAGCATTATCTATTTATTTATAATGGTATTAGTGTTATTTCTTAGATAGAACCTCTTAATTTACTTTGCTTGTACTTTGAGGAATGGCATGAATGACATATTCTCACTTTTACAAATTCTAAGCCTAATGGAAGTCTCTGAGAAGCTATCTTTTTGGTTGAGAGTGGGGTGGGTAAGGTAAATAGAAAAGGTTTTGTCAATTAAGGTATTAAATATTTATCAACCACTTTTTTTTTTCCTGTAGTTTAATCTTGAAACAGATATTGATTTCAAATTTTTATAAATAGATTTCCTTTTTGTATTGTTTTACATTAGAAATGTTCTAGAATAGCTTTACATAATCTCCAACTTTTTGGTTCCTTCCATTTCTGATATTGGAATGTGAATGTAATCTCTTATGTTTACATTTTCATAACACCATGCCCAGATTGAAGAAGATTCTCTATTATTAGGTCAACTACTGGGATCCTCTCTCTTATCATCATATCAACTGAGACATTATTAAAGCTGTTTGCTTTTTTTTTTTTTTTTATTTCAATTGTTTCTTCTTGATTGAAAAAAAGAATCTTTCTATAATAATTTCCCATTATTGAAAATGTTCGATCTTGAAAGCCCCCTATTGACTGCTCTACTCATTCTTCTTCATTCTGACACAAAGCTCTACTTTGGTGTCAAGTGGATGAATTTAAATAATAACTAGATTTCAATTTGCTTCCAATTGAAATACCATCCTTTATTTTGCTAGTATCCTTAAAAACGATCAAATCAGAAAATCATGACTTCTAGTTTATATTTACACAACATTTTCACATTCTTGTAACTTTCTGCACCCTCACCCACCCTTACAACTTCTTTTCTTTTTCTTTAATTCTTCTAAAACATTATTACATTTTTGAGATTGACATTATAAATATTAATATAAGAAGTTGACTTTGCTTTTATCATTTTGAGCTTGGTAAAGAACCAGTCAAGTACTGAGCTTAATGTAATCAACATGCTCTCTCCCCTCAAAATTGTTGAATTTGTGATAAAATTAAAAAAGAATTAGAAGGTGCTGAACTTTCAAAATCATTGGCACTTTGGACAAAATGCTTAATGGTATAAGCCTGCCAAAGTTCTGTAATCGACCAACTTCTTCTTAAAGTGTTGGCCATGTACCAAAATCTGAAACAATTACCATTATCATGCTGGACAGAATGCTCAGCAGTATTTTCTCTGTGTTTAACATTCTGAGTTTAGATTCCTTTGAGGTTGGCTTTGCTTTTTATCCTTTCAGGGTCAATAAAGTAAGTACCAGTTGAGTACTGGGGGTCAGTGTAATCAACTAGTTCCCATCCCGCCGAAATTTCAGACCTTGTGCCTTATTGTAAATATAAGGAAATAATTTCATTCTCAAATGCAGGATAATACTAATAATTTGGCATGAACAGGATAAACTACCCCTATTTTGCAGAAAAATGTGTCAGCGGCCAGCAGTGAGACTCAAACTCACATCTCTGCAATTAGAAAGAAATACGACTTCTACTGAAAATAAGAATATTCAATATTTTCCATTCATAAAGCATTTACACAATTACAGAGACATCACAAGAACAACAACAACAACAACAACTTTATCGCATTAAATGGAGACACCTCATCCTCAGTTGTTTTCTTTCTCTCTCCCTATCTTTTTCTTCTTTTTCCATTTCTCTCTCTCTCTCTCCAGTCTCTTCCCCCCCTCCCCCTCTCTCTCTGTTTATAGTTATAAGTCTGATCTAAGCAATGTCTATCCTTAACAGATTCTGTTTCTTTTTTCATCTTGTTGACTGGTTCCAGGTCAGCTCTGATAAGTAGACTTATGGTCAAAGTATCCCGGTCACAATTATCCCATCCATCATGAATGTAACACTACTATTTCTCTGTTTCTAAGATGATAACGTCTGATTTGAGGGAGGTCTGGTTACTGTTTCTAGTAGCTCATGTAGCCATGTTCTTGTTCTCATTATTATTATTAACTGAATAGTTGTGTTACATATATTAAAAACCGAAATACTCTGTTGTGAATCTCAGTTGGGCTCTGTATATATATATATATATATATATATATATATATATATATACACCCAACCCATGCTAGCATGGAAAGCGGACGTTAAACGATATATATAGGATGGACACACACACACACATACATACACAAGTGAGTGGACAAACGAACAAAGGACACTCAACACATTTATTGGAAGTTACATGTATGGATCAAAACAGTTTGATTCAAATTCCATGGTACTTAAAGTTTCAAAGAATAAGTTGTCCGTAGGGAGCCAACTCTGTAACCATGTTGAATCTGTTTCACTTGAAGAAAGGCTTCAATAAAAGTAACAATCTCTCCATTCGTTCTGTAACAAAGTACAAACTCTATGTCTTTGTAAGAAATATCTGGATACGGCTGATAAATTCATTACGTGAAAATCTGAGTTGAAAATCTCTACAATTTTAACATATTGGTAACTATAGCGAATTTGCTATCAACAAAGGATAAATGTTGTAGGTTTGATTTCTGCTAGACTTTAACATTTCATTCCTTGCTTTTTTCTATTGGAAATTAATGATACTGCTTGCATGACAGTGACACACAGCTATCACGCAATGTCAATACAGGACACACCCACTGGGCTTCTTCCAGTTTCTGTCTATCAAATCCAGTCACAAGGTTTTGGTTTGTTCAGGCCTATAGAAGAATACATTCACCCTAGGTACCGTGTTGTGGGACTGAACCTGGAACCATGTGGTTGGGAAGTGAACTTCTTACCACACAGCCATGACTACACTATATGTCTGTATTTTGAATGTGTCCAGTTGTATGTATTAATATTTATAAATTACATTCTAAGGAAACTTCTTTTCAACATGGAATTTGTGGAAATGTTGTACTTGTAAAATATCATTTGAAATGTGGGCAGACCAAAATGTTTTCAAATGACCAATAAGTAAACCAACTGCAAAATTAAGTATTCTCGACAACTGTTTATGTGTTTATGTGTTTATGTATTTAAAGAAATTGAGTGTGTGCCTGCATCTGTCTGCCCAAGTCTCCACCATTTGACAACTGGTGTTGGTTTGTTTATATCTCCATAACAGGGTACTTCAGCAAAAGAGACTGATAAAATAAGTAGTGGACGTAAATATGAAAGTATTTTGCTATAGATTTGTTTGACTAAACTCTTCAAAGTGGTGGCCTAATATGGTTGCATTTAAACTACGGAAACAAGTAAATGAATAAAAGATAACTGCCTTATTTTAATTGCATGTATTTTTAGCATATTAACAGTGTAATTAATTTCAAATGTTCAGACATGCGCGCACACACACACACACACACACACACACACACACACACTTATGTGGTAAATTATGTAATGAAAATGCCAAAATTTTTATTGGTTTGTTACATAATTTTTGAAGTGTTTTGCTCTACATTTTTCGCTATTTGTTGACTATTTTCTTCCTTAGGTTATAAAATTTAAGCCATCTCTTTAGATTCATACTTATTTGAAACAACAATATATTTCTTTTCCTATACTGAATCAAAGAAAATGTTTTTTTGTTTATATTGTTTTTCTTTTATTTTTTTTTCTTCTCCAATTAATAAAGTTCATGAAGTACTGGAATTCTTTTTCTAGTTGGTGAATTATGAACAGATTTTCCTTTTTCATTTCTCTATTTCAGAATTCCAATCCAGGTCATCCAAGGTCAACAACTGATTTTAAAGACAGCTGCTGGAAATACAATAGGTTTTGCTCAACAGCAGCAACAGCAGCAGCTACAACAGCAACAACAATTACAACAACAGCAGCAGCTACAGCAGCTGCAGCTTCAGCATTTTCAACAACAGCTGCAGCAGCAGCAGCAGCAGCAGCAGCAGCAGCAGCAACAACAACAACAACAACAGCACCAGCATCATCAGCAGCAGCAACAGTCCAAAGTAAACCAAATTCAGCATCTTCAAGTCTCATCAGCTTCATCACCTGGTGTCAGTAGTCGTTCTCTTACGCCCAGTCAGAGTCCAGCTCCCAACAACTCACCATTAGTTAGTCGGTCACTCACACCAAGTCAGGGCCAAAATACTGGCTTGGTTACAATTAGTCCATCTTTCAGTGGACAGCATCCAAACAGCGTTAGCCCCTCCCCAAATGTCAGTGTTGTTCAGATCCCCACATCAGTGCAATCACAACCTTCAACACAGCAACAACTACAGGCAGCTGCTGCTGCTGCTGCTGGTGGTGTTCCTATTCAGAATCTAGTCCCTACCCAAAACACACAGCACCTTCAGAACTTACTGCCAGGTCAGGCAGTTCTTCCGACACAAGGACAGAATATAGTGCACACTCAAAACACAGTCATTCAGAACCCTAATGTTGTAAATGTGAATGTTGCTCATGTTCTGTGCAATAACTCAGCCCAACAAGCAAACCAGCAGGGCGGCATGGTGAGTGTCTACCCCAATGTACAGGCTGCGTCCTCGTCCAACCCTGTCACGCTGCATGGTACCATCATCAATATCCCACAGGGCAAAAGCATTATTATCCCTGGATTTTCAAACCTCCAGCAAGTTCAGAATCTTCAGCTGCCTTCCTCACATGTTGGGCAGCAGGTTTCTGGAACCGGTACCCTGCTGCATGCCGCTGGTGCCACCCAGCAGCCCGTGGCAGGGGCTGCTGGCATGGCGATGGGCAGTGCAGCAGGGATGGCCGTTGGAGGAGCTGGCACCATGCAGTTGTCTGGTCAGCAGTCCCAGGAAAAAGCTGCTACCCTTGCAGCAGCAGCAGCAGGCCAATCTAACTACAGTTTTGTTAATATCAACCCACCACCAATCATACTACGAACACTTCCATCAAACTTGATACAAATCCAGTCCACCACTAACAGTGGTCAGTCGTCCACAGTCAACACTCAAGTTCAGTCCTATCCCCAGATCTCGCAGGCTCAGTTAATCAACACTTCTGCAGCCCAGGGAAGCATTCCAATGCAGCAAGTGGTGAACCCTCTTCAGGGACAACAACTGAAGGTGATAGGCCACCCAGGGTTACAGGTTGCTGGTTCTCAACCAGGTACAGTGACTGTGAATATAGGAGGCCAGAACTTTAATTTACAGAGCCTTCCCTCCAACCAATTGGGAGCTCTTCAATTCCAAAGTGGGAGGCAAGTTCTAATTCAGGCCCCTCAGTCACATACTCTGCCCCTCCAAACAACATCAGTTAAAACAACTGTACCTTCTGGGCAGGAAATATCGTCTATATCACCACAAAACTCTGCACTGACAACTATGCAAGTTATTCAAAATGCCAATACGACAGCAACCATAGGTAATCAACGTAGTAACAGCCGAACAAAAACACCGCCCACTAAGTCAAGTAAAAGTTCATCTTCAAAGCACAATTCTCATTCTGCTCATAGCTCTCGCAATCGTGCATCACCATTGCAACAGCAGCAGCAGCAGCAGCAAGTTCAAGCTATTCACAATTTCCAGTTACCGTTACCTCAAGTCACTCATCCTCATAGTCTGAATAGCAGTCCAGGTCTTAGCACTGCCCATTCTACGACAGTCACAACTACTGTCTCACAGTCCCTTGTTCAGATGCCTTCTCAGGTTAGTGTAGCCAGCAGTCTGGTTGGAGTCCAAGTATCATCGAGCACTGTCCAAAACAAGCCTATTTCCAGTAGTGGACTTGTTCAAACTTCTGGTTCTTCAGCAGTTGCAAATCAAACCCAAGCTGCTGCTACTGTCCTCAACACTCGTCTACCAGCTATTCAGATTACTCCACAAGATCCTATCATTATGGCCCGAGTTGAAAATGATGTTAGCTCATTAGTCTCATTAAAGAATCCGAACCGAACTCAGAAAGCTAATCTTGAAAAGTTAGCTTTGCTCCAGAAGAAACTTTCTCAAGGGCAGCTTCAATTTGCTACTAGTGGTCAAGTTGGACAACCCCAAATAGCACATCCTCCCATTGCTCAGGCAGCAGCTATTGCTCAACAAACCTTATTACAGCAGGCATCGACTTCAACATCTTCAGCGGCCACCAGTATTAACCAGATTAATCAACTACTACAACAGCAAGCCTGTGTGAACCAGCAACATCAGCAACAGCAGCATCAGCATCAACAACAACAACAGCAACAACAACAGCAACAACAACAACAACAACAGCAACAACATAAAACACAGCAGGCTCAACAAGCCACTGTTGTTGGACAGATTCCTTTGGCCACTGTTGGCAAATCAGTTACAAATGTCATTTCTAATTCCATTCCGAATCAGTCAACTCCAGGATCAGTTCAGTCATCTCAAACAGTATCCATGTTGACTTCACACCCAACAAATATTGTTCAGTCCGGCCAAGCAGGTACTGGCATTCAAGTATTGACAACTTCGAGTGGAGGCAAACAGCATATGGTGGGTATGATCCCTGGTACAACATTGATTCCAGTGGTGACCAGCACTGCAGTTTCATCTGGGACGTTTGTGCCAGCTTCCAACATGCCCACAATCACTGCTGGAAAATTACCAATACCTGCCACACCAACTGCTGTTTCTACTCCAGTTAAGGTTTGTAGAATTACGTCCAATTCATTGTTTATCATTTTTCCTTTTTCTTTCTACTACGTTTTTAAGAACATCTTTGTTGTTATCATTTTCATAATAATACCTTAAGTCTGCCAGTATTTTGAGTACAATAGATTTATTGAGTAAATAAGGTAATAGCACACTCTACTCACAGACTTTCAGTTTTGATTTCCTGAAGACTTCTAATCAGAAAATTTTATTATACATTTCTTCAGTTTATTTTAATTAGGATCAATAAATTCTCTGATTCCAGGTTCAGTCCTTCTGTTTGTCTGTGGGAAAGATCTGTGCCAATTGCCTTTGCAGACCCTCCAAGACCAGTGATATTGATGCAGTCTATATACTTGGAATAACTATTTCATGATCATGTTATTTGATATTACAAGGGGCATTTCTCTGTAAAATACACAAGTTCCACTTGTTTGTATGTTAATGTTGCCAAATTTGTCAAAATTAAACTAATGACAGTGTAGAAGAAAACAGATGCAATTAGGCAAATCCAAGACCCAATGAAGCACAGGAATGTCACTGCAAAACTTGATTCAAGTAGCATCATGCTATTTTGGTTTCCTATTCTTTTGCTAAGCCTTTAGCGTTCATATTACTCTCTCAAATGTAATGCTTATTTATTCACATTGTTTTGAATTAATTGTGCCTTATCTCATGGCTTCAAAATGTTGTTGATGTGATTGTTTATCTTTAGAATAATATTGTAGAATAGGTGTGAGAGGCTGAATCTGATCAGCTTGAGCCTAAAACAATGGAAATAATATTCAGGCCGGATATGGCTGGTTGAAACACTAAAGTGTAAGAACTGGCACTCAGTACTACAAAATAACAAAATACTTTGGCAGTTATGCTTTAGCACTGCTTCTGTGGCCAGTAGTAAGGAACTGTATTCTCTTTTGGTGCTTATTTATGGTCAGTGAACTTTACCCATTCAGAGCTAAGTATTTTGTCAAGGACAATGATATTACTGACGTTTTAGCCAATAAATGGTCACTTTTATGACACTCGGAATCTCCAAATGCAGTGACCTGGCCTGGCACCCCATCAGTTACGACAGTGAGTATTCCAGAGGATTCAATCAACGAAACAGCCTGCTTATGAAATGAAACATGCAAGTGGCTGAGCACTCCAAAGACACATATATCGTTAATGGTCATTCTGAGGGAGATTCAGCATGACACAGAAATGTGTCATGAGCTGACCCCTTGTGAATTACAGGTACAATTCATTTTTGCCATCTGAATGAACTGGAGCAATGTGAAATAAAGTGTCTTGCTCAAGGACACAGTGTGCTGCCAGGAATCAGGCTTACAACCTTATGATCATGAGCCGAATACGCGGACTATTCGACTGTGTGCCTTATGCAGGAATGGTTGCATGTGTTCAGGAACTTGCTTTGCATCGACTTGGATCATGCTCGATTCCCTTGCATGGTACTTTGGACAAGTATCTTTTTTTTTCCGTAGCCTTGGGTTGATCAATGCTTTCTGAGTGGAGTGTAGTAGATAAGTAGATGAGTAAACCCTTATCAAAACTCCATGATTTCTGCCCACAAAGTGCAAAAAGAAAGAATTCTCTTGTCATTTGTATCATCAGTGTGTTTGTGTTTGGAAATGTGTGGCTCCAACACAGTGCAAGGCTGCTGCTTGTGATGCGTCCTTTAAAGCATATCTCTAGGAGAACTTTCTTTCATATAAAATCATGTGTGTGTGTGTGTGTGGGGGGGGGGGCTGGCATTGAAGATCACGATTCTACTACTTGCTCAAGCTTGCAATCTTTATTGATACCAGAGATTCTGCATATCTCTGGATCATGCCAGTAGGGTGCAGAGCACTTTTATATTGTATCTATGTCTCTCTCTCTCATTTAACGTCCGCTTTCCATGCTAGCATGGGTAGGATGATTTAACTGAGGACTGGTGACACCAGATGGCTGCGCCAGGCTCCAATCTGATTTGGCAGAGTTTCTACAGCTGGATGACCTTCCTAACGCCAACCACTCCGAGAGTGTAGAGGGTGCTTTTACGTGCCACCGGCATGAAGGCCAGTCAGGCGGTACTGGCAAAACCACGCTCAAGACTGGATCTAGTAAGAAGATGAGAAAAAGATATGTTGTAGAGCTGAAATGACCACACAGGTCAGGTATTAAACTATTGGATCGTAGTTGATGTATTCAAATCCACAGTCAATTTTGTTGTGTTGCTGACTGGGTAGCAATGTTGTCTGCTGCATTGCTTTTGCTCATCTGTCTGAAACAAGGCCCAGGTTTCCTTGGATAAAAGACTGATACAGCTTTTTCACTCCAGTGATTCATATAATGTCCAGCAATCAAGTATATTATCCCATGTTTTGTTTATCTTCTACATTTGTTTATAAAATGTTTTTTTTGTTTTCCAGATGGGTGATAAAGAAGTCCTTATCAATTTGACGGGTCATAACAAAGAAGCTGTGTTGGCACACCTGGCTCAACTGACACCAGAGCAACAGCAAGTGTACCTGAAACACAAAGCTAAGTTTATTGTCAAGTTGGATCAAGCTAATTCACAGCTCCTGCAAGCACAGCAGCAGCAACAGCAGCAGCAACAACAGCAGCAGCATCAACACCAACATCATCAGCAGCATCAACAACAGCAGCAGCAGCAGCAACACCATCATCACCATCAGCAACAGTTACAACCGCGACAGATCCGACAGCAGCAGACGACTGCAACTGTTGCAGCTGCCACAAATATGTCTGGTGGTACTGTTATAATAAGTAAAGGCCAACAAATCTCTCGGCATACTTGTAAAGGACAAATGGTTATGGACGCCAAAATACCAGTCCCAGTTCAGGTGGGTTGATTTCTTATTTCAAGGCAACAGCTTCTCAAAGAGGCCTCTCTCCTTTGAGTAAGAGATTTTCTTATTAATCATTTTAGTATTTATTTAAGCCAAGCAGGCTCTTTGAGTGGGAATTGATCTTGTCTTGTTAACATTAAAGATATTCCCTCTATTTTGGAGAAGCCCTAGTCTGTCAAAAGTTTAGACTCAATTCTAACAAGATTTCAATATAAACTACAAAACTGAACTGTTAAGTATCTAGTCATTTCAGTTCACTATACTTGAGTACTTAGTCTTATTTAGTCAATTAGATTCTTGTTTAAAGGCTCTGTTTGGGACGAAAAGTAGGATTTGTAAAGTTGGTATGTTCAGAATTACAAACTTATTGACACAAATACATTGCAATACTTGTGCTGGATAATAATAATATGAAAAGAATGCACTGAAGTGTGGATTAGGGTGTGTAGTATTGGTTTCTGTCTAGTGTTTGTTATTTTTGTGTAACTCTTTAGTTCTTCATCTAGGGGTTTGCAGTACTGACTCCATAACTCTGAACTCACCCCCCCCCCCCTACTGGCATTGGGCTGTGCTCCTAAGTAAGCCTAAATGCTACTTGTCTCTCTGACAACTATTTTAAATTGCAATCTTAGTCAGGTAGCTATCTGTAGGAAGTTATATCTAACTATAAAGCACCTACTCTAACATCCATCCTACCTATACTAACAGGAATGGATTGGGGAGAATGGAATTCAACTAAGAAATGAAGAAAAGAAAATTGCTTATATATTTATAGGTTTTTTTTTCTTTTCTTTGTACTGATGTAAAACTCGGAAGAGACCAATATTTGAGGCTAAGGTGATGCAGCTGTTTGATGATAAAACACAAAAGAAACATTGGAACAATCTGAGAATTGACTGGAGGTTGACAAAGAAAATTTTCATTACTGAAATGAAAATGCTGTCAGCCTGAATAAGATGACACTCGGTGCTCAAGTTGTTGATACGTTTGGTATTCAGGTGAAATGCATCTTCACAAATAAAAGCATCACCTTTCAAGCCACTGACTATGGCTGAACTCATAGAAATGACTCTTAAGGAACTGTAGACAAATTCTGAACTTAATTTGCCAAGGCTTCTCTTCTTTGAACACTCATAAAAAGAACATTATTCTTTTGATTATGGAGCAGCAACCATCAAATCTGTTTTATGACTGGCTCCTGGAATTGCTAAAATAAATAAGAGGAATGCAAGCTCACATATCAGTAATAAAATCTAAAATTCAGTTTTACAACTGAATTTTAGTTTTTATTAACCTGAACTGAATTGCTAATAGCTAACAAGTTATATTAAAGCAGAGCAGAATAAACATGTTTGCTGTATATCTGGCTTATATTTTTAATCAGTAATTCAAAGGCTAAAAATAAGAAAAGTCATTTACATGCACCAAGTACACTAAATCTTTTAGTAATTCATTTTTCAGCCTTCATCAAAGCTTCAAATTGGAATTTAATTTTATTAATTTCAATTATGTACATTTTGTAATTATTAAGAGATATTCAATATATCAAATCATTTCTTTCCAGGAGTTTGATAAAAATTTGGTGCAGATCAAAGTAGAACCAGGTCAGTCATCGACTGTGATAAAGTCATCTGGAAAGGCACAAAAACGACCAGCTGAATTGTCCAAAGGAGTTGTGTAAGTCTATAATGAAGCATAATACATGCTTAACAATTTATTGCTTTGAAGTCTTCTTCCACTTGCAGTGTCAGTTCAGTGAAAAAAAAAAGTTGTCGGGTATTTTGTTGGTATAATTACTGTTAGCTATTCTTGTATATTTTAGGGCATCTGAAATCTTTACCCCATTGCTTCCCCTCAATACAGAGTTTTTAATTTCTACCAGTTTTCTTCCTACATATTGAGCAAAATCATTTCTAAGATGGTGCTATGATCTTCTATCCTCTGTTAAAAGATAAGATATTGGTCTTTGCCATGCTTTTGAAGTTTTGGCTCAAAACTGTTTTCTCAAGTTTGAAACTTACTTTTGTAGATTGTCATCAAATTCTCAGCATGATCTTCTTCAAATTGTAATGAATTGGGAAAAGAACTCAATACACAACCTAAATGAACACTCATTTTTTATGCTAAATTCCACACTGAATTGTCTATCAATTTCTATTTTGTAAACTCTTTGAACAGCTCTCGTGAACTATTTAGCTCAAGTAGTGAGGCTGTAACCATGGCCTCTGCCAGTGCAGCATGACCGGCCCATTTAAGAGTACCCTTCAGTCATTGGGCGATAAACTGTGCTTGAGAAGACCTGTGGAGGCAAGTGAAATCGTTGTCGTGGCCGATGACAGTAGTGCCTGATTGACACCAGTGCTGGTGGCATGCAAAAAGCACCATTCGAGCGTGGTTGATGCCAGTACTGCCTGACTGGCCCTCATGTCGGTGACACATAAAAAGCACCCACTACACTCTCGGAGTGGTTGGCGTTAGGAAGGGCATCCAGCTGCAGAAACTGTGCCAGATCGGATTGGAGCCTGGTGCAGCCCTCTAGCTTGCCAGTCCTCAGTCAAATCGTCCATCCCATGCTAGCATGGAAAGCAGACGTTAAACGATGATGATGATGATGAAAACGAAGAGATAAGAATGGAAAAATATCAGTTTTGCAGTTGATACAGTTCAAAGCTACTAACTTCAAATACTACCAAGCAAGTGGCTACTATCACCAGACCAGCTCATTATAAATAAAGAATTATATCTACCAGAGGAAATGAGATACACAGTAGCACTGTTGCTGTCTGTCTGTCTTGTTTTTTATGTTCCTGCTGACTATCCCACTCTGTAGATCCAGATCTAGAAATTACCGACAAAGGTCTAATTTATTACTGTGCTTCACAAGATGTCCCATATCTCTTCCACTATTTAACTAATCCCACTAATCTAAATGCACTGGACTTATGGAGCAACTCCAGGAAGGTAGCAGAGTGGTGACTACAATTGAGCAACCGCAACACCACCACCTTTAATGCATTCCCTCATAGCATCTAAATAACCTGACGCTTTCAGAATCCCAACAGGTATTCTCTTGTTTTTCCTGCTTTTTGATTGTTTGTATTCTGTTTATCACAAGAATAAAAAAAGAAGAAAGAAAGAAACTTGTGTAGCTTCTTAGCTTTCAGGTTATTGGCCTACAAAAGCCCAAAGCCTTCTGAGTTGTGAAGAAATGATTCAGTGAATTTGTGACATTTTACAATTGATTTCCTTCCTCCTGAATTTATGCAACTTCCAATCTGAACTGGTATAAAAATAAATTCAAAACACATTTAAAATGATTTCAGAAAAAAATATGGCTGACTTATTATGATATTGTTCTTTTAAAGGGAAGGGTTTATGTTGCAGACCCTTGTCTCTAGTAATACATGCTCAATGTATTCGCTTAGTTTACAAATAGCATAACTTACATTTTATAACAGCAAATATTTTGCTACTTAATTCAAATGTTGTCATTGGCCACCAAATTGGCAGAATCATTAAAATATTAGTAAAAATAGGTTGCAGTATTTATTCTATAACACAATTTGTTTTACTGCTGTATGTTTTTGTGTTGGTCTATAGTAGTTAATGTAATCTTTGGAGAGGGCTTCTTTCTGGGAACTACATAATAAAAAGAATTTGTCTCTGTAGCAGTTAACATTTCAATGATTTATTATCAAAGTGCCAGCTATGTGGATTTTATTTCATAATTACTGATCATTTATGTTTGATATTTCAATGTTCTACTATCATCAGTTTATTTTCTATTTCAAAACAGAATTCACCAACGATTGAACCATGATCAAGCTTGTGCATTGAAAGCAGACATGAAGACCCCTTTTAAAGACAAATCAGATGCTTGCCAACGTCTTATTTGTTTCCATGTATTCCAGGATTGGGGACCAAATCAAGAAAAATTGGACAAAGGTTAGTTTCTCTCTTGCTCAGTCGACATTATCATCATAGTTGAGACATGAGCAGCATTATTAGTCCTTTAATCCCTTTCATTTTGTTCCGTACAAATAATCTACTAATCTTTGGCTTTGGAAATTTTTTATCGATTATCTCTGCTATTTGAAAAGTCTGTCAAATGAGAAAAGCTTGTTCATGTACATTGACAGGAAAATTCATTTGGTGAGAATGCAAATATTGTTGCTTAAATTTGACATCAATTGTTTGGGTTTTTCCTTTAAAGTACTAATCATACCAGGTAGTTCTGTGGTGATAGTAACTAATTTATAAAAGTGATTTAATGTTGGTGTGTAGGAATCTCTTTCTCTAGCGAGAACATTTGAAGTAGGGAAAAACTTTGGAATTATGCCATGTTATTATGCAAACAAGTTAAACAACTGTTTTTAGTTATAACTAGCTACAATTTATTTGGTATTGTGACTAGTTTTAATGAACTGGCCTATTTGTTATAAGGTCACTAATTCAAATTTCGATTCAACTGTTGTGTTTATACACAGTCCAGATGTTTGAATCAGTCTGCTTAGCTGAAAATGGATACCACTCTTGCTTTAGTTGAGTAGTTGTCATGCAGCCATAGGATAACAGCTCAAGCATGATTGCATAACCATGTGATTCAGAAGTTGTCTTAGTAACTGTTTGCTTCTAAACCCACTGTGCAAATAAATGTCTTTTCTATACCCACCAATCAGCCAAAGCTGATTGTGAGTGAAGTTTAGTCGACAGAAACTATGTGCAAGACCTTCGTGTGTGTGTGTGTGTGTGTGTGTGAAATCTGTTGGCAAGATATGGCTTAATAAAATTACGAAGGTGGACTTTGTCTTTTGTCCCTTATGAGATTGATAAAATAAGTACCAAACCGGTACTAGAGTTATTGTAATCACCTACAAGACTTTTGAAAGTGGTGTTTCTGCAAAGTTACAGTCCAAAGACTGAGAATAGTGAAAGAATAAAATATAACTCTCATAATTCATAATTGTAAACAGATAAATTTTTCACAGTCATTCCAACATTGAATAAATAGTGTTTTTCTTTTATGGTTAAAAAAAAAAAAAAAAATGAGTTGTACTTTGGCAAGAGTGTTGATGTGAAATGAGTGTGTTGAGACTGGAAAGTCATGTTAGTCATTTAAAATATACATATATATGGGCATTAAATGATGATGATTGTTATATTTACTTTATTTTGTGATTGTGTTATATATTATTATAAACTATCAGTCTTTTGTACATCTACAACCTCACCACAAACACTTATTCCACTGTGGTGGGACAATATACGCAATCATATAATCTTAAACATATATTACGCTTTCCATGCTGGAATGCAGATTAAGATTTTTTCAGGCCTCTACGTTACAAGTATTTTGAAGCTTCCTTCTGTCAGATTTTCAATAATTTTTCTGTTAATCTTTGGAGCCCCCATTTCAATGGCAGACGCTTCTCCTGTGCCTTAATCCAACACAGCTAGCATAGTTTAGCCAGGTCATTACTGTTGAAGTTCTTATCTGTCCTTCACAGATTAAGGAACCATGTCACTTGAAAAACATTCCATTTTTAGTAGGAGTTCTATGGCTGGATATTTTTAACACCAACCACTTTATAGGGTGTACTGGGTGCATTTTATCATGGCACCATCACTAGAGAGGCTGTAATATCTCAGACAGATTAAACATCCTCTCGGCCCTCTCTTGTCTCTACTCATTCGTTAATTACTTCACAAAGTATACCAGGTGCATTATATCTAATCTCAGTACTGCCGAAGTCGCCTTGTGCTCTGTAAAGCAAAAGCTTACCACTCTACAGTGGTAAGAAGCTGAATAGAAAAGAGAATGATGACAATTATATTAACAAAAGTTAATATAGTGAAGTATGTATCTTTTGAATAGCATTCATGGCTCTACCATGGGATATAGAGAAAGAAAAAAATTTAAAGGATCAAGTTGAACTGTTTTATGTTAGTTTATATTGATTTTTCAAAAATTGTATTCCATTAGCTGATCAACTATTTGAACAAGCTGCTGAAGAAATCTTAAAGAAAAAACAGTCAATGTTTGACAAATATAGAATTTTACTACTTGAAGAAAGTATGGTAAGTGTTATGTGTTTCTAAATAATAATTTCAAAACCCCAAAAATGAGAGTGATCATGATCCTCCTCTTCTGTTATCATCATCAATCTGACAGAATCATTAGCATGCTTAGTGGTCTTTCTTCTGGCTGTTTATATTTCTGAGTTCAAATATTGCTGAAGTCAATGTTGTCTTAAGAGTGGTGAGCTGGCAGAATCGTTGCCCTGTCAGTCAAAATGCTTTGTATCATTTTATCCATCTTCACATTCTGAGGAGTTCAGATGCTGCTGTGGCTGATAGATGAAGGACCTGTTGAGTACTGGAGTCGATGTCGTTGACTAGGCTCCCTCTCCAATGATTTCAGACTTTGTTCACTCCTGATCCAGCATTCAATTACCGTTCAGTTTGCCTCCTTATCCCACCTTCTTCTCTGCCCCTGGCTTTGTGTACAAGCAGTCTCTGGATGACGACCAGGCCTGCACTGCTCAACCACAGGGCATCTACCGGGCGAAAGGCTTTCACCTTTGCTTCCAGCCTCATTAACGCCATTATTTGATACATTTGTATTAGACGTTTTCACTCAACAATGAGGTGTGTGTTTTATGGTTAGCCACCAACCAATATTTTTATCGAGACACAATCACTAGTAAGATTGTCAACCAAGACTGCAGAGCTCTTACTACCCATAAGCTGAGTCTGTTCCCTTTGCATTTCTGTGTGTTGGGGGCCATGATCCTGATTCTCACTAAGGGACAGATGACCATCAGTTGGTCCCGTATCTTCATCCAAATATTGCTCCGGACTTCAGAAGTCCTGATTCGTAGTTCATTCGCCTTCATACCAGGCATGGAGCTGCAGGACACTGACCGCTTGTCACCTCTGTGACTAAGGAGTTCTATCTACCCCAGTTTTTAAATCAGAGTGTTCCTTCTCCTAGACAGACTATAAACCAAGGCTCACGAGTTCTGTCTACCCGTTTTTGGAATGACCATTGACTCTTTTCAGTTCCTCTGCCGAGGGTGTTGAAAATCCACCCTCTTCACCAAGCAAGCTCAAGTAGGGTTGCTGGTTTAGTTGCCGACAACTCGACAGTTTCACAATGCCACTTGTTATTCATTCTGGGTAATTATTATCTTGTTCCCTGTTACAGCTATAATCCCTATTCTATTATTTACTTGTTCACTAATAAAAACGATTGTTGTTGTTGTTGTTGAGGCAGTGACCTGGCAGAACCATCGGCACATCAGAGAAGATGCTTAGCAGCATTCTTTCTCTCTGAGGTCAACTTTGTGCTTCGTCCTTTCAGGGTTGGTAAAATAAAATACTAGAGTTCATATAATCAACTTGTGACCCCAGAAGCCCTAAAAAATGACTGGCCTTGTACCAAAATTTAAAACAATTATTATTATTGTTGTTTCTAACATAGGCACAAGACCAGATATTTGGTGGTGGGCATGGAGGTATAATCAATTAAATTAATCTTTGTACTTGAATGTTACTTTATTAACTCTGAAAGGATGAAAGGCAGTCACTGAAGTCAACTTTGTCTCCTATTTTTGGAGTCAGGAATTTCAGAATTGCTTTCATTTATGACTAGATCTCTCCTCATCCCTCTTGGATTTATATTCTTTGTTATTATTCCTGTTTTTTTCTACACTTGAAATTACCAATCTGGAAAAAAATTTCTTCAGAATTCTATTTTGTCACATTTTAAATCTGCCCCCCCCCCCCCTTTTTTTTAAAATTCTTATTCTCTGGCCTCATTCTTTGCTATTCCTGTTTGGTTTGTAAAGACAACAGGTTACATTGGCAGAATTGTTTGAGTGTTTGAAGAAATGATTGATGGTATTTCTTTTGGTTCTTTACATCGTATAGTTTTAGTTCTATTTAATCTCTTACCATTGCAAATCTCAAATTCATCTTTCTAATTTCACATATTCAAGTTTACTTTATCTTTGTGCATTTTCATTGTCTGCCTATCTGTATGGGTGAGTGAATGCGTGTATGTGAATACCCTAAATTTGTACATAAATTTGGTCATTAGTCGTATTTGATGATTGATTTATTTTATTAAAGCGAGATAAGCCATCAGCTGAAATGGTGATGATCCAGCGAATGCTTAATCAAGATATGACTGCTGTCCTCGAAGAAGAGAGAAAACTGGCTGCATCCCATCCAGGTAAAGACACTCAGAGTTTGTTATACGACTTAAATTATTTTTCCTTTGCATTTTAAAGCACTGGTTACGAAGTGTGCACCGGTGGCTAAATCACTAGAATGCATTTGCCTGAGGGATCTGCTGAGAGGTCAGATATTCATAAGATATCACTGTTTTGTGTTAATTTCAAAGATTAATACTGGTTTATGTTCTCAAAGGTTTGACAGTTTTCTTAGTTTAAAGGTGTTAACACGAAAATGCTCATATGCTAAAGGGAGGTAACTCTTCCTGTAAGTGTATCACGGCAAAGACAATCTCAAAAAATGCGATTTATCCAAGTTGTACTACATGGAAATGAAGTCTTGAGTTGGTTTCTCTATAAAGCATTGAGATATTATACTTTCCATAACATCCTACACTGATTTGATAATCTTTTATTACGTTTTTGAAAAGCCTAGTCTTCAGCAGTTGCAAATTTAAAATCATCATAGTTTAAATATTCATAATATTAATTCTTTTTTTTTTTAACCTACTGAATGAGTGGGTTTGGTTTGCAAGATTGCATATCTTCATTCATATCACTCAAGCATTATCTCGATGGGACTTGCTCAGAGTTCCGTTCATATATATTTTTTTCTTCGTACTTTCTGTGGTTACTCTTACCACAAATGCCTTCTGTTAACTAATAGTATTTTTTTCACTTTGTGCTTAAGACGAAATCTTGATTAGACTACCCCCCCCCCGCACCCACGCATTTTCCAATTAAAGAAACTGACACCTTTTTCCTGTTCACTTTTCGTCTTAGTTTGCATCCAGATTCTAGATTTTTGAGAACAATTTAGGAGAAAGTAATTGTTATACAATATTCATTTTTGTGCCTAACTTGGACTCCGGCTAACAACATCTTCTTTATTTAACCCTTTAGCATTGAAACCAGCTATGCCTGGTCCAAATATTCTATGTGTTTTATGTTCAAGCTGATCGAATCCAGCCCCTCACACCATACTTTGCCATTCTAAAAGTAAAATACTACATGATTGTAATTTCAAAGCTACAAGATGATGGGAATAAATAAGTATTACATTTAACAGAGTAATTCTGAATGCTAAAGTGTGAAATGGTTTCCAAACAATTAAAGAATTATAATAATATTTATGAGTTTGGTGGTTATTAACTTAATTTTTAGAGTGTATAGATGTAGTGTTTCAGATAGATTTAAAGTAATAACATATCAGAGTTGTACTTGCTTGACCAGTGATCTGAGACCGTAAATTGAAACTAAAACGATTGCAGCATGGAGGACACATGTTAGCCATTCAAAACACACACACACACACACACTTTTAACTTTATATAAACATTTATTTGGTGTCAAAATTTATGTCACACCAATTGTGACCTGATCACTGACATGGTTCCACTGTAACCTTAAGAATGGTAATGACATTCTTAACCATGAAGCCATCTCCTGGAATGAGACACATGATAATGACTGGAGATCGAAACACTGTGACTGTACAATCGAAAACCTAAAATAATAATCTGATTAATAATAATTCATTTTGGATTTTTAGATTTTGTCAACTTGAGGAAGAGTCAAATCTTGATGTTTGACAGATTGTTATCCTACAAATGAAAGTTTCTCTTTTTCTTTGGCTTGTAAGAGAATTACAATTTAGTTTCTACTTCATGATATTGTGGTTTGTTATCTGACTTGCTTTAACACAGGCTGTGCATATAGAAGTTGTAGTTTAGACAGTGTGTGTTCTAATCTCTAATGCTATTATATGTTCTTACTAAATATACTTAACTCCTACTGGCCCCTAGTTTATGTATCTGGGGCTGGTCATTGCTGCTAATTTGAGATTGTTATTAGTTTGTGTGTGAGTGTATGTATGCAAGTGAGTTTGTGTACAAACACAGTAATTTGTTTGGCACACATCTTTCTGAAACTAACATAACTTCGTTTTTACAGCATTAAATTATTGTTATAATTAATTCAAATAGAAAATAGATTTTGAATTTTGTTTAACTTTTGTTTTGTTTTTCCAGATGCTTTTGAACCAATGCCAGTAAAGCTGCTTAAACTAGACAAAGAATCTGAAAATTCTGATTTCAAACAGGAATGTGTTAAAGCAGAACCTGCTGATGAATACATCCAATGTAAATCGAACTCCCAAAGTAAAATGGGTCATGTTAATGTGCATAAAAAGGAAGTTGTAGATAGCAAGGATGAACGTTCTGAAACGGGGAAGAAGTGGAAATGTTCTGAGCCTGAACGAAGCCACTCTCCTCCACACAGTGTGAAATTAGTCATCCGAAATGATGGTGTCAGTTTTAGTAGCAGCCTCTCGCTGAAGGTGAAAAAAGAAAAGTCACGGAAATCACAAAAGACTGTGAAATCAGAACCCCTTGGTAGTGTTTCGATAAAGAAAGAGCCTCCAGACATCAAACCCCAGTTGCCTGAAGTGAAACCGGCTCCTTTCAGTCAAGAGAATTATGATGAGTGGAAAACGTCGTCGTCATCGAACAATTTGTCAGCAGTCAAGCAAGAATCTTCGTCCTATCATAGTTGTGCTGCTGCTGCACGAACAACTGCAGTAGCAACCACAACTCCCACAACGACAACTCCTGTAACTCTGTTACCCCTTTCAACTGTAGAATCACTCACCTCATCTGCAACTTTGTCCACATCAAGGGTAGTGTCGAATCCAATGGGATTGGAGGCCAGCTGTTCGTCTGTTACACCAGCACCTTTAACCAGTTCCCATTCTTCCTCTGTGGCTGCAATGCCTCCCCCAGCAGCCACAGCTTCTTCCTCAACAACTGTATTTTCTAAAAACTGTGAAACTTCTAACAATGATATTTTCATGGACGAAGAAGATTTCTTAGAAGGTCAGTTGGCAAGTCAAGATAGAAAACTTATACCCCAACGAACGCGAATTCTGTCTGATTCAGAACTTCTCGAAGAGCCTACTCCTGATGATATGCTCTCTTCTTTCCATGGGCTTGATTTCACTGTTGATTTTATCCTCCCTGAAAATCACTCCTCGGGAAGCATTAAACAGGAGCTAAATCCGTCAGAATCAGCAGTGTCTCAATTTTCTTTAAATAATTCCAATTCACATTCTTTCTCTTTAGGGAACACTCGCTTCAGTCCTAAGAACTTTGAACCTGATACATCAGCTACATATTCACTGGAAGACTTTGTGACTGATGACTTACTCAGCAATTGCCATTTCTCCTTGCAGCCTTCTGCAGATTTAGGCACTGAAGAACTCTCTCTTCCTGCTGCTACTAGTTCTGAGCTGCAAAATGCAGTCGACAGTATTGTAAACTTTGAAGGAACTGATAGCATAGCTGTTTCTGAGTGTAGTCTGGACTCACTGGCACATAGAAATAATTTGGTATTGAACACCGAAGATGCCGTCCAGTCAATCTTATCTGGAACAGCTTCGCTACACAGTTCTGAGTCATCAGCTCCTACTGTTGCTATGGCCAGCACAACAACTACTGCTAATAATAATAGCAGTAGTAACAGCAGCAACAACAACAACATCATCATTGATAACAGTCCCTCAAATAACAATAATAATAATAATAATACTAATAACAACAACAACAACAACAACACCTCCACAAACATCACAACCAGCATCAGCACTCCTACAACCAACACCACCACGACCAACAACAACAACAACAACACAACCACCATCACCAATAGCAACAATGATAATGCTGATAGCACGAACAATAACCATACTCAAGCAACTGTCATCTCTGCAACGTCTGTCGATTGTCTAAGTGACGTTTCAGATGCATACACCGATCCGAAACTGAAGCAGCAGACTGAGAATGCAGTGAACAGCATTCTCAGCCTGTCTCAAGAACCACCGATGCACTCTAGTGGCAGTGTTGGTGACTTCTCAATAGACGGTCCACTGGATGACTACGGTAGTGGTAACTCTCACCTTTCCTGCAATGTAGGAGGCGGTGGAGTGAGTATAGCTAGCTCTCTCGATGGCTCTGGTGCAACAGGCCTTGCTACTGCACCAGCTGGGTCAGACATTGGTACAATGGTTGCCGCAACCGCTGGAGTGCCACAAGACTTCTACTCTTCCGTTCCGGATCGGTCCTTAGATGATAGTTGTTTGGTGAATGCCGCTGATGCTGGCATGCAAATTGAGGATGATTTAGATGCTGCTGTGCAAAGTATTCTGATGTAATAATTAATAAGGATAGTGATGAAAGCAAACAACAAAAACAATAATACTGGATTAAGAATGGGAGAAATCTGACAAAATAAGTAAGTAGCTGGGAGGAAAATGGCTGATGTTTTACTCTTACTGAACATCAGGAATTGAAAAAATGTTAATGATATTCGTATGGAAGTATATGAAATTGAAGTGTAAACATATATTTTTTATTTGAAGACTCTGAGCAATTTGCTGGACAGAACTAGACATTTTGTTGAGAACTTAACTACATCTGAATTACACACAACATAAAAATACTTGTTAAAAATTGTTTTCCCTACTCAATTCCTTTCTCTCTCTCTCTCTCTCTCTCTCTCTCAACATATTTTGCCTCCTCTTCTCTCTATCTTTGTTTATATCCTCTTATTTCTTACTCCATCTCTCTCTTTCTCTCTCTCTCTCCTGATTCTCTCATATATTCACCTTGATGTTATAATGACTGTAATGTGATCATTGTAAACTCTATAACATATCATTTCCAATAAATGACCATTATTCAAAGACAAAAAAGACAAGGAATTCATTATAGATTTTCTTCCTTCTCCCATTTCCCCTGCCTTCCCAATATTTCAAATATCCTTTACCCTCCGCCCACCCATCTCTCAGCCCCCATATCCCCCATATATTTGTAAATACATTACATGTCTTAACATACACTCTTGTCAATGTGTATGTGTATACATACATATACATATATATATATATAAAAAACATATAATATGTATATAGCATTATTATTATTATTATTATTATTATTATTATTATCATCATCTCAAAAAAAGATTTTTTTGGGGCTCCTTAAAATAAAAAAAGAAAAGCCCAAGAGCTCATCCTTTCCTCATGCGGTACAGCATAAAAAGAAAGTAAAAATGAAATAAAAATACGATAAAAAAAAACAACTGCCTTCTTTTGGCAATTTATTGTTTGCTCAGCTATTATCTATTTCTAATACTATATGTATGGCATTATTCAATTTTATTTCAAGATTTCTTGCCAGTAGAGAAAGAGCTGGTTTCTAACCTAGATCCAAAGTTCCTTCATAGGAATTTCAGCAACATCAACTGGGTATTTTTATGTGCAAATTTGTATGTTTTGTTTTATGTATGTATTCTCATGCATATAGTTGCATGTCTAGACATGTTCATATATACTTAAATGATAAACTTTTGGAAAGTTTTACAGTTCCAGTGATGGCTTGGATCTGTAATCTTTGAATCAACTTTCTCCTTTTTGGTTTTGAGAAGACCAATTTCTCAAGATTGGTATTCAGTCAACATATCCCAGTGCCCCAATAATTACAGGTATAAATCTGAACTTGTAATCTGGGTTCTCAATAGTTTTGCGTAGGCATTTTCTCTATATTAACACCCACTGGGCAACTGATTTCCTCAACTGGACACAGTTTCTCTTCTCTGTCCCAAATCACAATATCAAATCTATTATATTTCCACTGGGACATTCCACCAGTGCTCCTTCTTATAATGAGAAGCTATAACTTGCACCATCCTCTGTGTTCTTATTTCTTAGGCTTCAGGATTATCCTTCCGACGTATCTCATGGCACAGTGCCTTTGCCAGAATATGTCTCATTGACAGATGACATTTTCGGACAACTACTTACGATGTGGGTCATGTCTCCAGTGTTAATTCCGTATGTATGTATTAGTGTCAGTTTAGAATTAATTTCCTGTTATTACAAAAAAAAAACAAAAAAAAACCTGTTGTGATTTTTGTTTCTAACATGATTGTCTTCATTTCTCTCTCTCTCTCTCTCTTTATTTTATTGCCATATTGTCTTTGTGTTTTATTTATTTATTTATTTTAATCTATCAATTTGTTAAAGACACCATCATTAGCACAAAATGCTTAGTGGTATTTCTTTTAGCTGTTTACACCCTGTGTTCAAATTCTGCCAAGGGTGAATCCTTTTGGGGTGAATAAAATAAGTCCAAGTTGCGTCCAAATGTCAGCGTAATCGACGAGTCCCTCCAGCCAAATTTCAGGCCGCCCTCTGCCGATATTAGAAAGGATTGTTATTCTTAATATTATTTACGGCCAGTGCACAACGTCTGCCTTACGGAGGTAATGTAGCCGACGCCGGCGTCGCGTAACTACCACCTGCGTTGGTGACACGTAAAAGGCACCTTTCGAGCATTGTGTCTCACGGAGGCAATGTAAAATGACGGAGACCTTTTATTCATCCTTTCGGGGTTGAGTACTGAGGTCGGTGTAATCGACTTTACCCCCCTCTCCCAAATTTTCAGGCCTTGTGCTTATAATAGAAAGTATTATTATTATTATTATTATTAAGGCAGCGAGTTGGTAGAATCGTCAGCACGCTGGACGAAATGCTGAGCATTATTTCGCCCGTCGCATCGTTCTGAGTTCAAATTTCGCATAGGTCGACTTTGCCTTTCATCCTTCCGGGATCGATAAATTAAGTACCAGTGAAACAATGGGGTTGATGTCACCCATTTGAATGTTGACTCATCCCTTCGTCCGGTTTTACATCATTAATTGGCACTTTGGCTGCTTCTAGCGAAGTCTACTGTATTGCATGCAATCAGATCAAGTTTCCAGTCAATCTCAGAAGCATTAAGTCAAAGATTTAAATAAATAAATGAAAATTTTTAAAAATTACAAAAGTAAGGAAAGCAAAATGGACATTGGTGAGATTTGAACTATCAAAGCAGAGGCACAAAACTGCATGTTGTGGCTTTCCAGTTAATCTCCCCGTTATATGAAGTTGTCAGATAATTTCGTTCGCTCCCCATCACCCCCCCCCCCCCCCGTTAAATTTAATCCTTTCCACTGTTATTTGAAACATTCTTATCTTTATATTACATTGTGCTTTGTATTTCTTTTTTTTTTGTCTCTTCAGATTTTCTTTATCATTTTCGAAATTTGAAGAAATTTTACTTCTTTTTAAACACACACACACACACACACACACACACACACAGAATTTGAACGGAAACGCAACGAAGGAACAAACAGAAAATTCACTGCTAATTCTGTGTCAGTTTTCGTCCAAAAGATCCTTACAATTTAACGCCTTTAACGATGATATTATTCACTTTTGGTGGCGTCAGCAGCGAGAAACAGCAGGGAATGGCGAACGAAGAGAGGACAATGAAGGAATCAAACACGACAAAATGGGAACAAACAAAACAAAATAAATATACAAAGAAAAAAGGCCTTGCAGCTGTAAGACGAGATGGATAGATGGGCAACAGATGGAAAATATCCTGTTAGAGTGGAAACGAAATGAGACAAAATAAAAAGAAAACTCGGTGGAAAACAACCAAACCGTATTAAAAGTAGAACAGATGAGAGAAATGCCGTCAAATGTAAAAAGGAAATGGAGAAAAGAGGTGAGGAGGGCCACATAGGAGGGGAGAGGAAAAGGGTCAGGAAACAATGGAGAGGAAAGAGGGCGAGAAAGAGATCGCATAAAAACTGAATGGGCATAAAATATGAAGCATGCGTAGCGTTACAGTAAATTCCAAAATTTGAATCGAAATGCAACAAAGGAACAAACGGAGAATTCATATATATATAGTCAAGTAGAAAAAACAAACAACAACAACAAAAAATGATTGAATTTATCTAACAACCCTATACAATGTTTCTGAAATCACTCAAAAATGTTATATTATGGGCTCGGAAAAGGAGCCAGCAGAATCGTTAGCGAGTCGGACTGAACGGCATTTGTTTTTTTTCCAGTTCTTTACGCTGTGACTTCAAATTTCGCTGAGACCTTACTCTTTCAGCCCACAAAATTTCAGGCCTTCTTCCTATAGCATAATAGATATTATGGAAATGTGGTCGTACAGCAATTGATAATTTTGGCAAAAAGTAAGCTAAAGTAGTCTGACTGGAAATGTTATTCTCCAGTTAGACATTTGACAGGCACAAAGTACTGTTTTTTCCTTTAAAAACATAGTGTTCTGCTGTGTCATCAATAATGCGATTGTCTAATCATTGATATATAAGAAACAATGTATTTGAAGGAGACGGGCGTTTTATAGTGTAATCAGTTAAACGGTCGCCCGACAAGCAATGGATGAGACTAAAATATTTAGAAAGGAGACATTCCTCTGTGTAATTGCTGTTGTCTGGTACTTTTTTTGTTTTTTTTTGTTTTTTAAAGTAAGAGCATAATAAATTGTACCGAATCGGAAAAGCTAATAATACTATTGATGTGGACAACATTGATAATAATACTGGAGAGAAGGTAGAGGAAAACGAAAAGAAGAAAACCTTTTCATGTTTGCTAGACCTGTTAGAAACAGTCAGTAAATTTCCTCCCAAATACGCCCTGTGGTCTTTAAACAGTTCTCAGCAATGTAGTCCAGGGTATGATATATTTGAAAAAAGGGCCAGGCATGTTTGTTGGTCATAAGTTTGATTGATCAGGTCTACTGAATAATCCTTTCTACTGAAGGCATGTGGCTCGAAATTTGGTAGGAGGGGACTAATCAATTACATCGACTTCCCGCAATGTTCAACTGGCACTTATTTTATCGAGACCGTAAAGATGAAATACAAAGTAGACCTCGGTGGATTTTGAACTCCGTTCAGACAGACGAAATACCACTAAGCATTTTGCCAGACATGCTAATGATTCGGCCAGCTCGCCGCCTTAGGTCTACTAAATAATAACAAATTATAGAAAAAGCATCCTCATCACAAATATTGAACAATTTAAAAATACAATAATCCAAGGAGAACAACAGAGACGGGACCAGTGATGAATTTTGTTATATTTCGGGGTGGTCCTTTTATTTTTCTTGCCACACACTATTTATTCGTTCTTCACTTGTTTACTATTGCCCTTATTTCATATCCATTGTCTGGAAAATATTTCATCATACACCTGTGACCTCTCCAGCAACTCTCCATCCCTTGTGTCTCCTGTTTAATCCATTCTGTCTTTCTATGGTATGTATCCTTATCTGCGCATGCATTTGCGTCTGTATCTGTGTGTTTGTACACGTCTCTACATGTTTTGTTTTTGTGCTTTGTGCTTTGTGTGTGTTGGTTTACTATTCCGTTTGTACTCATATGAATTTTGTTTTGGTCTTACTTTCTGTCATCCATACATTTTATACCACGATATTAGCGAAGAGAGTAATCTAAGGGAAGCAACTCAAGAGTCTATGTTATGGATTACTTCCCTTGATGATTGACTTTTATCATAGAAACGGTGGCATTTGCAGTGTTTTGACTACGATTCTTTACATTTTGATTTCAGATTCCTCTGCGATCGACTTAGTCATTTATCTTTTCGGGCTTCACTAAATAAGTTCAAATCTATTATTTATATCGATCTAATCGACAGTTTATTTATCCTGCAAAATTTGTTGTCTTAACGTAAGAAATTATTATTCCACGAAGGTAAAGTTTGGTGGAAAAAAACGGAATACCGAACGAATTATGTCGATCTATTCAGTTATGTCCTTCTATATTTTCAATTCTAATCCAAACACACGTACATGGCTTGTGAGTTCAAATCTAGTCAAAGTTTTGAATTCTAAAACAGACGCGAGTACTCGTTCGTTCGTTCTTTCGCTCGCTCGTTCATTCGTTCATACGTACGTTCGTTCGTACGTTCATTCGTTCGTACGTACGTAGGTTCGTTTGTTCTTTCATTCATTCATTCGTTCGTTCGCTCGTTCGTTCGTTCATTCGTTCTTTCTTTCGTACGTACGTTCGTTCGTCAGTCCATTCGTTCGTACGTACGTACGGTCGTTCGTTCGTTCGTTTGTTCTTTCCTTCAGTCGTTCGTGCGTGCGTGCGCACGTAAGTTCGTTCGTTCGTTCTTTCGATCGTTCATTCATTCGTTTGTTCTTTCGTACGTTCGTTCGTTCGTTCTATTGTTCGTTCGTGCTTACGTACGTACGTTCGCTCTTTATTTCGTTCGTACGTTCGTTCGTGCTTGCGTGCGAACGTTCGTTCGTTCGCACGTACGCTCGCTTGTTCGTACGCACGTTCGTTCGTACGTACGTTACTTAGTTCATTCGTTCGTCCGCTATTCGTTCGTTCGTACGTGCATTCGTTCGTTCACTCGTACGCAGGCACTCAAACTCGCTTGTTCGTACGTACGTTCGTTCAACGTACGTACGTTCATTCGTTCGTTCGTACGTACGTTCATTCCTTCGTTCGTACGTACGTATGTACGTTCGTTCGTACGATCGTTCTTTCATTCGTTCGTTCGTTCGTTCCTGCGTGCGTACATACGTACGTTCGTTCGTTCATACGTAGTTTCGTGCGTTTGTTCCTACGTTCGTTCGCTCGTTTGTTCATACGTACGTACTGACGTTCGTTCGTACGTTCGTTCATTCGTGCGTGCGTGCGTGAATGCCTGCGTGCGTGCGTTTGTTCTTTCGTACGTTCGTTCGTTCGTTCGGTCGATTATTCATTCGTTCGTCGTTCTTTCGTTCGTACGTGTGTGCGAACGTTCGTCCGTTCATTCGCTCGCACGCTCGCTTGTTCGTACGTTCGTTCGTTCGTGTTCGTTGATTCGTACGTTCGTAAATAAGTTCGTTTGTACGCACGCACGTTCGTTAGTTCGTTCATACTTTCGATCGTTCGTTGGTTCGTTCGGTCGTTCGTACGCACGTTTGTTCGTTCGTACGTTCGTGCGTGCTTACATACGTACGTACGTACGAACGTATGTTCGTTCGTTCTTTCTCTCGTTCGTCCGTCCGTTCGCTTGTTCGTTCGTTAATGCGTGCGTACGTACGTTCGTTCGTTCGAACGAACGAACGGACGAGAGAAAGAAGGAAGGAACGAAAGAACGTACGAACGAAGGACCGCAAGAACGTACGAATGTGCGAACGTACGTACGAACAAGCGAGCGTGCGAACGAACGAATGAAAGAACGAACGAACGAGCGAACATAAGTACGAACGAACGAGTGAACGTACGTAAGCACGCATGAACATACGATCGAACGAAGGAAGGAAGGAACGAATGAACGTACGTACGTACAAACGAACGAACGTACGTGCGCATGCATTCCCGCACGCACGAACGAACGCCGGATCGAAAGAACAAAGGAACGTACGAGCGAACGAACGATTGAAGGTCCTACGAACGAAAGAAAGAACAAACGAACGAACGAAAGAACGCACGAAGGAGCGAGCGAACGAACGCACGTACGTAAGAACGGACGGACGGGCGATCGAACGAACGAACGAACGAACAAACGTACATATAAACGAACGAACGTAAGAACGAACCAACGAACGTACGAATGAACGAACGAACGAACGCACGCACGAACGAACCAACGAACGGACGAACGTACGTACATATGAACTAACGAGTGAATGAACGTACGTACGTAACACGCACGAACGAACGAATGAAAGAGCGAACGTGCGTACGAACGAACGTACGAAGAAGCGAGCGTGCGTGCGAAGGAACGAATGAAAGAACGAACGAATGTTCGCACCCACGAACGAACGAACGCACGTACGTAAGAATGAACGAATATACGTACGGACGGACGGGCGATCGAACGAACGAACGAACAAACGTACATATAAACGAACGAACGCACGTAAGAACGAACCAACGAACGTACGTACGAACGAATGAACGAACACACGAACGAACGAACGAAAGATCGAACGAAGGTATGTCCGAACGAACGTATGTCGAACGAACGAATGTACGTACGTACGACCGAACGAACAAACGTACGTACATATGAACTGACGAGTGAACGAACGTACGTACGTAACACGCACGAACGTATGAATGAACGAAAGATCGAACGAACGAATGAAAGAGCGAACGTATGTACGTGCGTACGAACGAAAGAAAGAAAGAACGAACGAACGTACGAACAAGCGAGCGTGCGAGCGAAGGAACGAGTGAAAGAACAAACGAATGTTCTTACGCACGAACGAACGACAGAAAGAACGAACGAATGAACAATCGTACGTACGTACGTACGCATGATCGTAGGAAGGAAGGAACGAACGAATGACGGAACGAAAGAACAAAGGAACGAATGAGCGATCGAACGATTGAACGTACGTACGAACGAACGAACGAACCACCGAACGAAAGAACAAACGAACGAGCGAGCGAACGAACGAACGAACAAACGTACATATAAACGAACGCACACACGAACGTAAGAACGAACGAATGAACGAACACACGAACGAAAGATCGAACGAACGTACGTACGTCCGAACGAAGGAACGAACGAAGGAACGAACGTACGTACACACAAACGAACGAACGTATGTCGAACGAACGTAAGAACGAACGAACGTACGTACATACGAACTAACGAGTGAATGAACGTACGTACGTAACACGCACGAACGTACGTACGTGCGTACGAACGAACGAACGTACGTACGAACAAGCGAGCGTGCGAGCGAAGGAACGAATGAAAGAACGAACGAACGAACGAATGAAAGAACGAAAGTACGAATGAAAGAACGAAAGTACGAATGAACAATCGTACGCACTTCCGAACGAATGAACGAACGAACGTACGTACGTACGCATGAACGTACGAACGATCGAAAGAATGTACGAACGAACAAAAGTACGTACGAACGAACGAATGAACAAGCAACAACTGAAAGAACGAACGTACGTACGTACGTAAGAACGAACAAACGAACGAAAGAACGAACGTGCGAACAAGCGACCGTTAGTGCGTGCGTGCGAGCGAACGAACGAACGTTCGCACGCACAAATATAAGCACGAACGGAAGAACTAACGAAAGAAAGAACGAACGAAAGAAAGAACGGACGAATGAACGAACGAACGTACGTAGTACGTACGTAAGCACACACGAGCGTACGATCGAACGAACGAAGGAACGAACGAAGGAACGAACGTACGTACGAACGAACGAACGCCGGATCGAAAGAACAAAGGAACGAACGAGCGATCGAACGAATGAACGATTGAAGGTACGTACGAACGAACGAACCACCGAACGAAAGAACAAACGAACGAACGAACGAACAAAGGAACGAACGAAAGAACGCACCAAGGAGCGAGCGAACGAACGAACGAAAGCACGTACGTATGAACGAACGAATGAACCAAAATACGTATGGACGGACGGGCGATCGAACGAACGAACGAACAAACAAACAAACATACATACATATAAACGAACGAACGAACGCACGCACGAACGTAAGAACGAACCAACGAACGAACGTACGTACGTACAAAAGAACGAACGAACGCACGTACGAACGAACGTACGTGCGCATGCACTCACACACGCACGAACGATGGAACGAAAGAACAAAGGAACGAATGAGCGATCGGACCAACGAAGGATTGAACGTACGTACGAACGAACCACTGAACGAAAGAACAAACGAAGGAACGAGCGAACAAAGGAACGAACGAAAGAACGCACGAAGGATCGAGCGAACGAACGAACGAACGCACGAACGAATATACGTACGGGAGGACGGGCAATCGAACGAACATATAAACGAACGTACGCACGAACGCACACACGAACGTAAGAACGAACGAACGAACGAACGTACGTACGTACGAACGAACGTACTTACGTACGAACGAACGAACGTACGTACGTACGAAAGTACGTACGTAATACGCACGAACATATGAATGAACGAATGAACGAACTAACGAACAAACGAAAGAACGAACGTACGAACTAACGAACGTACGTACGTACTTCCGAACAAATGAACGAACTAACGTACGTATAAACAAACGAATGAACGAACAAACGTAAGTACGTACGTACGCACACACGCACGAACTTACGAACGAACGAACGTACAAACGAACGAACGAACGACCAAAAGAACGAACGAACGAACGTACGTACGAACAAGCGAGTTTGCGTAAGTGCTTGCGAGCGAATGAACGAATGAACGTAGGAAGGAACGAACGATCGAAAGTATGTACGAACGAACGAACGAACGAACGAAAGAAATAACGGACGAATGAACGAAAGAACGAACGTACGTACCTACAAACGAACGAACGAAAGAAAGAAAGAACGAATGAACGAACGAACGTACGTGCGCATGCACTCACGCACGAACGAACGAAAGAACAAAGGAACGAATGAGCGATCGAACCAACGAAGGATTGAACGTACGTACGAAAGAACGAACGAACCACCGAACGAAAGAACAAACGAAGGAACGAACGAACAAAGGAACGAACGAAAGAACGCACGAAGGATCGAGCGAACGAACGAACGAACGAACGAACGAACGCACGTACGTATGAACGAACAAATGAACGAATATACGTACGGGAGGACGGGCAATCGAACGATCGAACGAACGAACGAACAAACGTACATATAAACGAACGTACGCAGGAACGCACACGCGAACGTAAGAACGAATGTACGTATGAACGAATGAACGAACACACGTACGAACGAATGAACGAACACACAAACGAAAGATCGAACGAAGGAACGAACGTATGTCGAACGAACGAACGAACGAACATGCGAACTAAAGAGTGAACGAACGTACGTACGTAATACGCACGAACGTATGAATGAACGAATGAACGAACTAACGAACGAATGAAGGAATGAACGTACGAACGTACGTAATACGCACGAACGTATGAATGAACGAACTAACGAACGAATGAAGGAATAAACGTACGAACTAACGAACGAACGAAGGAACGAACGTATGTCGAACGAACGAACAAACGAACGAAGTACGTACGTACGAACGAACGTACGTACATGCGAACTAACGAGTGAACGAACGTACGTAATATGCACGAACGTATGAATGAAGGAATGAATGAACGTACGTATTAACGAACGTACGTACGTACTTCCGAACAAATGAACGAACTAACGAACGTACGTACAAACAAACGAATGAACGAACAAACGTAAGTACGTACGTACGCACGCACGCACGCACGAACTTACGAATGAACGAACGTACAAACGACCAAAAGAACGAACGAACGATAGAATGAAAGAACGAACGTACGTACGTACGAACAAGCGAGTTTGCGTACGTGCGTGCGAGCGAATGAACGAACGAACGTTGGCACGCACGCACGCATGCACACACGCACGCACGCACGAACGTGCGAACGAACGAAAGAATGGACGAACGTATGAACGAACGAACGAACGAACGAACGTACGATCGTACGAAAGAACGAACGAACGGACGTATGTGTGTACGAACGAACGAACGAACGTATGTTCGAAATAACCAGAGGATTTCTTTGCCGCCTCACCTATAACCAGCGAAGCAGTTACGATGGATTACATGGACATTGGGGAAGAAAATATAATACTAGCCGTAGATGAGGTGGACACAGGCTCAATTGCTGGCGCTGATGGTTTCTCAGCAGTCCTCCTCAAATCCTGTAAATGTGCCCTGGCAAAACCACTA